>NC_090253.1:16434251-16444251 GCF_037325665.1 Littorina saxatilis | reverse complement strand
TTCTCGGTCAATCCAAACTATTTATGTTCGCAAGCTCACATAAAATCATTTATGCAACAAACTCAGACTCACACCAAATTTCAGCGAAAATTCAGCTTTCTTTGTCTCCTTGGGCAGGATGATTGAGGGCTATTTTTAGCACTACCCAACATCCTTTGCAACACCTAACCCCCCAAATACATCCGGGTTAACACAGAATAAAGTCGTCTGCTATTGTAGCAGACCAAGGTAAAAAGTAACTGTACACATTGTGTCATCATGTGTTGCATAAATTCCCTTTTTAAGCTGTGAGTGTGACATAAAACAATGTACATATCGTCGTCGACATGGCAAAATTGCGCCAATGTCAAGTGAAATGTTGTTTACCTTTACTGTACCAATTGACACTAACGCAATTTTCCCATATTGACGACAATATTTTATTTAAAATTGATTTCAGGATTTTGTTAACATAACACATTTTCTTTCCCATTTTTAATTTTTCTATCTCGTCATTTGTTGTTGACAAATAAATATAATTATTTTCATAACTCAAACATTTCTCGATCAAACCAAACTATTTTTAAGCTGTGGGTGTGACATAAAACAATCTACATATCGTCGTCGGCATGGACAAATTGCGCTAATGTCCAATGAAACGTTTAGTTTTACTGTACCAATTGACACTCGCGCAATTTTTCCATGTTGACGGCAATATCTTACTTAAAATTGATTTCAGGATTTTGTTAACATAAACATTTTCTTTCCCGTTTTGAATTTTCTATCTCCTGATTTGTCGTTGACAAATAAATGTAATTACAATACTATATCATCATTGCACTTGCCAATATCTTGTTACTGGTGCTATTATCTGATAATCACAATGGTGTTCAATTAACGATGTTACATTTTGTTTAACAATCAGTATTACATTTATTGTTTAAATGTACTTTCTTTCACATTTTGTAGTTTTCTATCCCATGATTTGTTGTTGACAAATACATGTCATTCCATTAATCCTATCCATGTGTTGCATTGTTGTGCAAGATGACTGAGTGTGTGCATAATATATATATATATATATATTTCGTCCATTTCAGAACATATTTACCATAAACAAAACCCTCGCTTGCATAATATTGATCGGAAACAAAACAAGATTTTTTCCTTCAAATAACTTGCGTTTCACTATTTCACGCTAGCACTCGGACAAGTGTCACACACAAACACCCTGCCATGACTGTTTTTTGAAGAAACCACTTTGAATATTCACCTAAAAATTACATGAAGGAACGTCTGGGAACCTGCTGATTTGAATCAGCAAATTTTCTTGTTTGGTGTTTAACGTCGTTTTCAACCACGAACGTTATATCGCGACGGTGCACTAGGTCACCGCGCACGGTCGTAAATTAATTTCAAGACTACATTGACGTTTGAAGACCGCATAAGTCAAGATCCTGACATTATTTGTACGTACTTTCTTCCGTCGCTCTCGACGCAAGGACGACTGGAATTAACATAGCAAACTTGCATACAGCCAGCACTGGGTAGGGCACCTGTAGAGAGTAATACATTCAAGACTGCACTGACGATGACAGCATCAATCTTGTCAAGATCTAAGCGTTTCTTCATGAAGTATATGGGTGACTGGAAATTACAGGCCGCACTTCCGTCATTGTGGCACATGTGTAGAATCTTCAATTCAAGACTGCGACAAGGTTAGGAGGTCGTTTTGGTCCTATCAGCACATGTGGAGAGCCTTAAATTCAATTAGTGACATTATTTTGCCACATTTTGCGAACTATACCGAGACTAAGGGAAGTAACCTCCTTTAAAATCGACTACCTTTTTTTTAATATATATATAGAAAAAATAAACAAGTCGCGTAAGGCGAAAATACAACATTTAGTCAAGTAGCTGTCGAACTCACAGAATGAAACTGAACGCAATGCAACGCAGCAAGACCGTATACTCGTAGCATCGTCAGTCCACCGCGCACGGCAAAGGCAGTGAAATTGACAGGAAGAGCGGGGTAGTACCTGCGCTGAGAAGGATAGCACGATTTTCTGTACCTCTCTTTGTTTTAACTTTATGAGCGTGTTTTTAATCCAAACATATCATATCTATATGTTTGTGGAATCAGGAACCGACAAGGAATAAGATGAAAGTGTTTTTAAATTGATTTGGAAAATTTAATTTTGATAATAATTTTTATACATTTAATTTTCAGAGCTTGTTTTTAATCCAAATATAACATATTTATATGTTTTTGGAATCAGCAAATGATGGAGAATAAGATAAACGTAAATTTGGATCGTTTTATAAATTTTTATTTTTTTTTACAATTTTCAGATTTTTAATGACCAAAGTCATTAATTAATTTTTAAGCCACCAAGCTGAAATGCAATACCGAAGTCCGGGCTTCGTCGAAGATTACTTGACCAAAATTTCAACCAATTTGGTTGAAAAATGGGGGCGTAACAGTGCCGCCTCAACTTTCACGAAAAGCCGGATATGACGTCATCAAAGACATTTATTAAAAAAAAATGAAAAAAACATACCCAGGAACTCTCATGTCAAATTTCATAAAGATCGGTCCAGTAGTTTAGTCTGAATCGCTCTACACACACACACACACACACACACACACGCACATACACCACGACCCTCGTCTCGATTCCCCCCTCGATGTTAAAACATTTAGTCATAACTTGACTAAATGTAAAAAGCCGGCCTACCGACCATATCTTTAACCTTGAACGGTTGAAAACGACGTTAAACACCAAATAAAGAAAAAGAAAAAGAACCTTATTTTTGTGGTCACGTCCGTTACCCTAAACCAACATATATTTTTGTTTGGCCTAAGGTACACTATTATGAATTAATTTACTATCTTCCTTTTGTCTACATTTGATGCGAGCTGCTAAAATAATTAGGTAGCTTAATTACATGCACATAACTGTATCCGCTTCCATGTCACAGTTCTTGTACTATGTCATACAATTTTTAAGTTCGCCTCATAAAACCGCATGTCAACATTGCCCGAAATTAGACTGAATGTCCCCTAAAAGGAAATCCTCAGTGGTGCCTTTTGGGTAACTTCCTTGATCTAAAAATAATAGATTCGCCGGAGACCTTTTCATATCTTGTCACTTGTGAACATTTGTCGGGTCCCGGTAGACCCTGATGTGAATGTGTCACGTCTGTGGTTCATGACTTTTATGGAAGAGCATCTTTTTCTTGGACGGGAGGGGGGGGGGGGGAGGGGGGGGGGGGGGGGGGGGACAGAGGTAGCTCTGTTGTAGGATCTTGGAAATCTAAGAAAATCCGATGACACGAAAAACAAGTCGCGTAAGGCGAAAATACAACATTTAGTCAAGTAGCTGTCGAACTCACAGAATGAAATTGAACGCAATGCAATGTTTCAGCAAGACCGTAGCATCGTCAGTCCACCGCTCATGGCGAAGGCAGTGAAATTGACAAGAAGAGCGGGGTAGTAGTTGCCCTGAGAAGGATAGCACGCTTTTCTGTACCTCTCTTCGTTTTAACTTTCTGAGCGTGTTTTGAATCCAAACATATCATATCTATATGTTTTTGGAATCAGGAACCGACAAGGAATAAGATGAAAGTGTTTTTAAATTGATTTCGAAAAAAAATGTTGATAATAATTTTTATATTTTTAATTTTCAGAGCTTGTGTTTAATCCAAATATAACATATGTATATGTTTTTGGAATCAGAAAATGTTGGAAAATAAGATGAACGTAAATTTGGATCGTTTCATAATTTATTATTTTTTTTGTACAATTTTTAGATTTTTAATGACCAAAGTCATTAATTAATTTTTAAGCCACCAAGCTGAAATGCAATACCGAAGTCCGGGCTTTGTCGAAAATTGCTTGGCCAAAATTTTAATCAATTTGGTTGAAAAATGAGAGCGTGACAGTGCCGCCTCAACTTTCACGAAAAGCCGGATATGACGTCATCAAAGACATTTATCGAAACGTCTGGGGATTTCATACCCAGGAACTCTCATGTCAAATTTCATAAAGATCGGTCCAGTAGTTTTCTCTGAATCGCTCTACACACACACACAGACACACAGACACCATATGACCCTCGTCTCGATTCCCCCCTCTACGTTAATACATTTAGTCAAAACTTGACTAAATGTAAAAAGGAGGCTATAAATATGTTAGAAAATCACAGACATCATTCATGTAAACAGGAAGCGATATAACGCAGGAACTTCAAAATCTAAGAAAATCCAGTGACACGGAAAAAGGAGACTATTAATATGTGAGTTAAATCACAGACATTATTCATGTAAATAGGAAGCGATATACTGCAGGATCTTAACATGGAGGTTTTTAAGACAGAAGAATAACTGGACTGGGATTAAGGGGGAGGGGGGGGAGAGTGGACAGGCGAAGGGGGGGGGGGGGGGTATATAAATAGTACAAGTAACATACACAACGTTCTACCTGTTACCTATATTTTGACCAAGTTTCGACTGGTTGGACTTGGTTTCAAGACCCAAGAAATAACCTGGGGCAACTTTATTGTTTTTAGTTGAAAAATTCCACTGCAGTAGTAAAACTAGTGGTTCCTTATTCAAGAAGCAGCAATATTCAACGGAGATCAGAATCAGAATGTACATATCTCCACGAACAGCCCTTTCTGTACAACAAATATATATCCTTCGTTATGATGATATGTTTAAAAAGATAAACAAATAAAAACGTGTCCAAAGTGGTATTCAAATAAACAAATAAAAACTCGTCCCAAGGGATATATCTAAAAAAAAAATAACCAAAAATGTACCTCTCCATCAGACTCTCTTTCAGTTCTTTCCCAGGCCGAAACTTGGACATACGCCGTTAACCCCGTCAATAATTACCCATCAACAACATTTTGTTCTCCAACCTTCTACAAGCTAACTATACCCACTCCTAGCCTGTTAACAAAAATCCGCACCGACATGTTTTTGTGTGTTTAGATACCATATGCGTTATCTGAATTTGTTCCCACAATTGGCAGACGCTAGTCGAGTAAAAAATAATCCGCACAACATATTTTGTGTGTTTAGATACCATGCGTTATCTGAATTTGTTTACACAATTCAATCAATCAATCAATAAGACGCTTATATCGCGCATATTCCGTGGGTACAGTTCTAGGCGCTCTGCAATGATGCCGTGTGAGATGAAATTTTATACGGCCAGTAGATTGCAGTCATTTCGGCGCATATTTACCTTTCACGGCCTAATATTCCAAGTCACACGGGTATAGGTAGACAATTATTAACTGTGCCTAAGCAATTTTGCCAGGAAAGACCCTTTTGTCAATCGTGGGATTTGTAACGTGCACACCCCAATGTAGTGTACAATTGGCAGACGCTAAGCTTAGTCGAGAAAAAAAAAATCCGCACCGACATGCTTGTGTGTCTAGATACCAGGCGGTCTCTTTGTACATAAATCTGGCAGACGCCAGTCGAGTAAATGTGTTTCGTGATTCAATCAATCAATCAATATGAGGCTTATATCGCGCGTATTTCGTGGGTACAGTTCTAAGCGCAGGGATTTATTTTTTTATTTTTTTATTTTATTTTTATTTTATGCAATTTATATCGCGCACATATTCAAGGCGCAGGGATTTATTTATGCCGTGTGAGACTGGAATTTTTTTTTACACAATACATCACGCATTCACATCGGCCAGCAGATCGCAGCCATTTCGGCGCATAGGCTATCCTACTTTTCACGGCCTATTATTCCAAGTCACACGGGTATTTTGGTGGACATTTTTATCTATGCCTATACAATTTTGCCAGGAAAGACCATTTGGTCAATCGTGGGATCCTAAACGTGCACACCCCAATGTAGTGTACACGTGATTGATGCCACGTGCCACAAGCGTCATGTCCGCTGTCACAAAACAGTTGTTCTCGCTTACTGACTAGCTGGCGGGGCTGTCAGTGCTTCCTGAAGTTCAGGAGAACGGTGTAGGAAGCTGGGTTTATTGTCCGGTGTAATGTGATCACTATTCGAAATGACCATTGGAAAATTTAAATACGGAAAGAAGAGAGATTTGGGTATTTTTTTTGAATTAGAGTTAAATATTAGAAAGAAGTTTATGTGTTGTAGTATATATTGTTGAGAATTTCATTTTTTTGTCAAAGGACCAAGAAAGAAGGATGCTCCCCGCCTGACAAAAAAAGAAAGAAAAAAAATCAGGCAAACAAATATGTGTTGATGCAATCTGCATGCAACTGAGGTCAAGAAAAAAAAGAAAAAAAAAGAAGATCACTATTCGCCTGACCTGATGTCGCATTCGGCCTTGTCTAATCTCGTATAAACTCCACACTGAATATCCCCCCTCCCTTCCAAAGAACTGATGATCGACCTTTATTTTCATTGGGTCAAATTCGTCGAGAAACAAACAAAAATGAAAACAAAAACACGGCATTTTAACTTAGAAATTTGCTTTATCGCAAAATCCTCCCATTCTCATACAAGCCACTCAGTGCACGTTTTCGAAGACATCGAATTTTGGGGTGAAATCTATTGAATTTCATCACCAATGTCCTTCATACCCAAGAAACTGATACACTTTTTCTACCTCAGAGTACCTCTTTAATTTGACCGGGAAACATTTCAGTCCTAGGGGTGGGGGGGGGAAGTAGCTCAGTTGGTAGAGCACTGGACTTGTGCTCCTAAAACCACAGGTTCGAATCCCGACAGGGACGGACACAGGTCTACTTTATATGCAGACTCAAAGGCGGTATCCATGTTCCACCCCCGTGTCACCACAGTAGCACGTAAAACACCTCGGTCATTCTGCCATAAGTGCAGGTGGCAGATTACACCTAAACACGCACACACCTGCGCGCGACTCTTGTTGCTGCTAGCTTTCCACTGGGAGGAAGCGACCCCAATTTCCTAGCATTGGGATTATAGTAGCTGTCCAGGCTTTGTCACCCACGATCCTATTAGTTTAAGTTGTTAAACGCGTACTTCCCTGAGTCGGACTTCCTCTGCGTCAAATAAATGTCGCTTGGACGTAAAAGGCTGTTTAGAGTGTCAGCGGATTATACACAGTCGGTGGTCAAGGTACATGACATTGGCCATGTTGAAAAAGCAAGAAATTAACCTTCAAACAAAAAAAGAGGGCAAACCTCGACCCCCTTACAGTGCACCATTCAACTAAGCAAGTGTCTCTGGATTCCCAGAATGAGTGAAAAGAGAACACGATACGTGTTAGGCCACACAAAAAAGTTGTATGTTTCTGGTCACCCGACCCTACCTAGTTTTTTCCCGCCGACCCTAGACTTTTTTTTAATTGCATTTGTAAAAAAAAAAGAAGAAAAAAAAAGCGTCAAAACGAAAGTAACAGACGGCAGACGACACAAGGGGGTTAACCCCGCATCCCCTTTGTCTCATTTGTTTTGTAATGTGTTGTCTTTCTCTTTGAATAGTAAGTCCAATCTCTTTGCGTCACTGTATAGTTATTTTCTACCCTGACCACAACAACAACAACAACAAAACAAAAAAACAAAAAAATCCCTACCTACCTACCCTGTTTTTTGTAGCCATGTTACCAGAAACATACAACTTTTTGGGGGGGCCTTATCTCCACTACATATTGGTAATTCTTACGAAAGCGCATTCGCGTATAATTACACAATGGTTTCCCTAGCAGCTGAACATGATTATTATCTGATATGGAAATTAAAACATGAAACGTTCACCATACAAGTAACGTAAATTGAAAAGCGAGTACGAATAAAGAATCTTGGCAATTTGTTTACGCTCTCACGTCCACGTTCACGTTCACATTATGGAAAGCCGTTTGGCTCATAACCATTACACGTGTAATAAATAATAAATACACGTGTAATAAATTATTAATCATTTATTACACGTGTATTAATTTTTTTTTTACACGTGCATTAAATAATAAATACACGTGTATTAATCATTTATTACACGTGTATTTATCATTTTGTACACGTGTAATGGTTTTGAGCCAAACGGCTTTCCATATCACACACATACACACACATGTAGAGTTCAGACACGAACACAGTCATACAAACAGAAAGGCCTTTGGACAGGCAGATAAGAGAGAGAGAGAGAGAGAGAGAGAGAGAGAGAGAGAGAGAGAGAGAGAGAGAGAGAGAGAGAGAGAGAGAGAGAGAGAGAGAGAGAGAGACAATGATGATGACAATCAATGACAATGACAAATCTTTATTTTTCGAGGGTGACAAGAATAAACATAGATATGCTTTTTTTGCATCTGGCCCTCGCCCTAGTTAAAGAGGGACTAAACTATTTTACTACAACTATCACTAGGGGGAAAAAGTTACATAAAAACATCATTAATGGTAGAACATATAAGTTAATGTACATGAAGCGCATTGTATAGAAGCATTGTGGAGAGAGAGAGAGAGAGAGAGAGAGAGAGAGAGAGAGAGAGAGAGAGAGAGAGAGAGAGAGAGAGAGAGAGGGAGAGAGAGATAGAAATCGAGAGAGTGGGAGAAAGAGAGAGAGAGAGAGAGAGAGAGAGAGAGAGAGAGAGAGAGAGAGAGAGAGACTTAGACTTAGACTTAGACTTAGAACATTTTATTGACATAAAGGGTAAACATTTTAAGCCAAGGGCCTAATCTTACAACGTGCCCTTTACATTCACACTAACACATCCGCACGCATATAAACAACATAATATAATGAATTCCGCATAACATGTAAATGTACAGTAAATGGGTAAGCATAAGCACCACGGCCACAGGAAACACAAAATCTAATATACTAAGTAAAACAATATGAATACTATATGCTATGAATATGTAATATGACGTGAATATAATTATATATAGTAATATTAATATAGTATACATTAGACAGAACTGTAAGATTCACATGATTATGTCACCGCGGGTGTGTACTTACAGAGAACAGTTTAGATGTTTTTTTTTAAAGAAGATTTAAAAATATTTACAGATTTGCTAGTTTTTACATTCGAAGGAAGAGAGTTCCACCTTGACGGCCCAGCAAAGGCAAAACTAGTTTTATATAGATCTACACGGGTCCTTGGTAGTAGATATTTATCTGATCCGTATCTCTCAGGAGCCTCTGTTGTGAATGCATTCAAGTATGGTGGTGCTAGCCCATGGAGTGTCTTGTACATTAACACTGCAATGTTATAGTCAAACTGCTCCTGCAGTGAAAGTAAACTAGCAGCTTTAAGCTTTTCTGACGTTTACAGATACGGGTTAGTAACAATTAGCTTTGCCCCTCTTCTGTGCAGGGAATTTAATTTTTTAAGCAGATTTTCGCTCGCACCGCACCATACAGTAAAAGCATAATTAATAAAGATTGGCAGTGTGCCACAAAAAAACATTTTTAGACCTTCCGCTTCTACAAAGGGTTTTAATCTGGATAAAAGATACAGATTTTTGGATATTATTGATATGTACATTCCACCGAAGCTCTTGGTCAACTACGATTCTTAATATCTTGTGTGAGTTAACCTGCTAGAAAGAGAGAGAGAGAGAGAGAGAGAGAGAGAGAGAGAGAGAGAGAGAGAGAGAGAGAGAGAGAGAGAGAGAGAGAGAGAGAGAGAGAGAGAGAGAGAGAGAGAGAGAGAGAGAGAGAGAGAGAGAGAGAGAGAGAGAGAGAGTCGAAATAAAACTGGGGGCCAAAGGACGACGCAGCTACAATTTACTGGCAAGATGAATTTTATAAACTGAATTTAATTTTCGAGGTTTTTAACTTTGGTTTCAAAGTCTAAATGTAATTTGCATACTGGGTCGGAGATAAATGTGCTTAGTTTACGAAAATAATATAACGTTGGTTGTCAAGGAAAAGATTCAACTGTTTAGGGTCTGTCAGTAAAGGCTGCTTTGATAAATCCTGCATTCCATTGAAGTTCACGACACATGTTTGAATATCCAAACGGTGTTACGCAGATGTTATGCAGACGTTTCCTAAACCCTTTTCAGCATCCACACAGACTGACAA
>NC_090253.1:16422955-16429051 GCF_037325665.1 Littorina saxatilis | reverse complement strand
GAACGAATGGAATTCGTGTATCGACTCCCTCTCTCATATTAATCGAGACTTCACTAGTTGCGTACACAAAACGAGGTTAAATGACCGAGACTACGTCATGACGACACTGTATACATATGACGTCAACGCTCGCGCCATTAGTCCAAACCAGCGTACAAGACAAGAATTTGTTTATCTTCATGGAAAGAAATTTAAACGAAGAGAGCAAAAGAAAACAGCGTGCATTGGTATTAATTCGTGAATATGAACTGTACATATATTCAGTTGAGGTTGCTAGGATGCAATGCTCTGACCGTTTCATTGACTCCAAGATGGCAGCAATCAACGAAGCCACATAGATTGCACCAGCATATGTTTCACCTTCCGTGGACGGATTTCCACATTTTGCGATCTCCAAAGGTCCACTAACCGCAGGTAAAACACGCTAATACATTTTAACATTATTGATTCACAGGAAAACACAGGTATTGTTCATTTGTCCATGTGTTTGTGTCAGTCTGTGAACTCTTGTTTCTGTGTTGTTTTAGAGAAACAAATTGAATGATATCGATGGAAATCATACTTGATAATAACAGATATTGCACGTGTGTGTTGCAGAAGGTGCAAGTGTACAGGGGTGTACAATGCTTGTGTAAATGATGTCGTGTGAACACTGTGGGAAGGGCAACGTCAGCGGTAACCACGGAAGGAACCACCAACGTCCCCAAGTGTCACCCAGATCGAGTTTATCATGATGAGTAGACTACTTTATATTTTGTGAACATTAACACACCATCACGTCTTCATTTGTGTAAACCGAAATACATTTGCAACGAGAAGAAGAAGTACGTTCCGCGCTTCGATATCAAACGTCTACGCAACAAGAAGAAGAAAGACAATGTTGTTACGTGTGTGTGGAATCACACCAGCGAAATCATAATCTATAAAACTTTCATTTGAAGATTCTAAGAGAAAGGGATTGATGTCTGCAAGAATGATCATGTGCATGTTTTTTGAAAGTACAGAATTATTAAATTTCTTATTACTTCTTTGCACTTGTCTCTGTTAAACACTGATCAGCCCTAGAACGAGAAGCAGACGTCACAATGGGGGCTCGTCCGGGATATTGAATCAACGTTTTACTTTCGATCCAGCCGTTCCAAATTTTTCTCGTTTCAAAATTGCTGTAGGTTTCTTGCATGTCGATTTGTATTGTAAATGTTCGTACTTCATCGCCATCGTCTCATCATATAATTTTATTTATTTACCTTTAGTTATATTACTTATCACAGATCTATAACTCAACGTGTGCCCTATCACACGGTAAAATAAAAACTGGAAGTGTTGTCAGCTGAAACGACACGTTAAAAAATCAATATTTAGCGAGACCACTTTTGATTTGTTAGCTCCCAATTTTATTTGTGGTGTTCCAATTCATCAGTGTGATAGTATTCTTGCACGTACTATCGGAACCATCATTCCCCTTAGTTTGTTCTAAATTACGCGGGAGGTTGGTGGGAGTCAGGTACCTAAGAGGTAAGGATTTAATACCTGTATTTCCCTGTGAAGCCCTATATAATCGACTTGTGGATATCAGTCGTATTTACTTGCTGTAGAAGTGGCTGTAAATTAATCTACACAGTAAATGATGCGAATTGACAGTTGATTTGATACATCTTGTATATTCAACGTTCGATCGAGTGAAAGATTGATCTTTTCGCCAGAAAGAGTCAAATAAAGTTTACAGTGTAAGTTCTCGTTGGTAGATAGAAGTAAACTGACTCACGATAGAACGTGGAAACATAACTCTTTGGGTGGTTGTGTGGAAACGTAACGTAACATACGTTGAAGAATTATTTCAAAGTACAGTAGAAGTAGAGCTAAACTAGGACTTGCATTTTGTGCACGAAGGCGCCGCCCGACTGTTTCTTTTTGTAATTTGATCCGAAATTTAGTAGCTCGACGGTGTTTGAGCAACATACATTTTGTACGTTTTGGAATAATACGCGAGGTGACTTATGAGTGACGACAGTTCCCCAGCTCATAATTTTAGAAAGTCCACCATCGCAGCCCAGTTGGCACGGAAACAGCCGGCCGACAAATCTCTCCCCATAGTGACCGCAAATAAGAAGGGAAGAAAAAACCTTACTGCCGGTAACGATCGGGAAGAGGTGATAGATTCGTTACCAGTCCCTGCTGACGAAGAAGAGAGTGTTCATCTCTCTCTTCAAGTTGACAGCAACCGTAACGAAGAAGAGGTTGATCCACAGGCGTGCACGGACGTGTCACCTGTAAATATGTCTCAGTCCACAAGTGTAGATCCGCTAGAGTTGACTAGACAGCTATTGGCCGAAGGACAGTTGTTGGGGTTAGAAGGAGCCGAGTTGCGTGCATTTGTTCTTGATCAGAAAGAGAAGCAACAAACTCTTGATCGCGAAGAACGAGAACGTGATGCTGAACGACAAGAACGTGACGCTGAACGACTACGGCTAGAACGTGACGCTGAACGACAATTCCAACTGGAACAGTTGAAAATCCAGAACGCCAACCAAGAGGGCAACAGGAACAACAACTCGCCAGGACGTATTCGCGAAGATGATGGTTTCAAGCCCAAGATTCCTTTTCTAGACGACCGTGATGACATCGAGAGCTGGTTCCATCAGTTCGAGCATTATGCTCGAGACTGTAACCTGAGTGATGCAGCAAAAGCTTCACGTGTAGTGTACTTTCTGAAGGGTAAGGCGAGAGTCATCTTCTCAAAGCTGAACGAGGAAGACGCTAATGACTACGACACTCTCAAACACGCTTTGTATGAGGGCTTCCAACTCACTAGCGAAGATTATAGAAAGAAGTTTCGCCAAACCAAGAAAAGCGCCACTGACACGTATAAAGAGCACATCACGAAGCTAGAACGGTATCTAGACAAGTGGGTGGAATTAGCAGAATGCGACCAAGATGTAAAAGATCTCAAAGATTTGTTGGTCCGTGAGCAGGTGTTGGACACCCTTCCTCCTGACCTCGCCGTTCACATTAGGGATAGAGACCCTAAGAGCGCCAAAGAGATTGGGATGATAGCCAACACATATCAACAATCTAGATCGAACGTCAAAACTTCATCGACGTACGTCAAGCCTGAAAAACGTCGTTCTCCCCAAGAAGAAACAAGAATAGCTGCTCCATCAACAAAACCCGCAAATCAAACTCTAAAGGCAAAGTTGAGTGACGCCGAGAGAGAGAAACTGCGAGCATCTGGATGTTGTTTCATTTGTAAATTGCAAGGGCATGTCTCTCGTTTTTGTCCAAACAAAAGAGACACAGCAGGTGCAGTTTCATCGAAGAAAGATACACTTGAGACACCGATCCTCTTAGAAAAACTTTGCGGAAATTGCAAGGAAAAGAAATGTGCCGAAGTGGTACCAGTGAAGCTGAATGGAACAATTGTCAACGCTTTGAGAGACACTGGATGTACTGGTATCATTGTCAGCAAAAAGTTTGTGCCAAAGGAGGCATATTCAGCGAAAATGAAGGAGACTACTCTGGCAGAGAAAGACTCCAAGAAGATGTACCACACCGCCGTGGTGCACATCGATTCACCCTACTTTGACTCCGAGACAGAAGTAACGGTGATGGACGACCCAATTTACCCTGTCCTCATAGGTAAATGGTATGGACTAGGTAAAGAGAAGAAATTGACTCCCACATATCCTGTTCGAGACCCAGCATGGTACCCTGGGACAGCAGCTGTTGTTACCACGAGAGCACAAGCGACAGTAGACGCCCAGAAACCAAGCTGCAGTCACAAACAGGGAGTCAAGGAAGAAGAAAGACTGTATTCGCCAGCTGATCTGAAGAGAGAACAGGCAAGTGACCCTACGTTGAAGACCATCAGGCAATTTGCCAACTCTCCAGAAGGGATCAATGGGATACGGTATTCATACAAGAAAGAAATCCTGTATAGAACAACGAAAGATCGCCACGGAAACGACCGTTCACTAGTAATCGTTCCGAAGAAACTCAGGAACAAAGTTCTTTCATTTGGTCACGATCACCCCATGGCAGGACACTTAGGTCAAAGAAAAACATCTGACAGAATTAGAGCAGAATTCTGGTGGCCAGGGTGTGCAGGAGACATTCGTAGGTATTGCTTGTCCTGTGACACATGCCAAAGAACTGCGCCGAAAAGTCAGACAAAGAAAGTCCCTCTGGGAAGGATGCCACCCATCAGTTCAGTTTTCAAGAGAGTTGCGGTGGATATCATCGGCCCGGTCAAACCTATGTCGGAGAGCAAGAAACAATACATCTTGGTATCTGTTGACTACGCTACCCGATACCCCGAAGCCGTAGCCCTGAAAAACATCCAAGCAGACACCGTAGCTGAAGCTCTCTGGGAGATGTGGACTAGATTGGGAATCCCAGATGAAGTGATAACGGACCAAGGCACACAGTTCACCAGCCACCTGATGAAAGAAGTGAACGACTTTCTCAGCATCAAACACCATATGACTGCACCGTTTCACCCTCAAGCGAATGGTTTGGTCGAAAGGTTCAACTCCACACTGAAGAGCATGCTGAAAAAGTTAGCGATCGATCAACCGAGGGAATGGGACACGTTTATCCCCGCCCTCCTGTTCGCATACAGAGAAGCCCCACAAGAAAGCATGGGATTTTCGCCGTTTGAGCTGCTGTATGGGAGATCTGTCAAAGGACCCATGCAAGTGCTGCGCCAAACATGGACCGAAGAAGAAATCTCAGGGGAGCAGAAGACTACAGCGGAATATGTAGTCAACCTCAGGAACAGAATAGAAGAAACGTGCAACGTGGCACGTGAGAACCTGAAGAAAGCAGCCAGCAAGCAAGCCCATTTCTTCAACAAGAAAACAAAACCAAGGACGCTAGAAGTCGGAAAACGGGTTCTACTTCTACGCCCTGTGAAGAACAACAAGCTGGAACTTACATGGTCAGGTCCCTACAAGGTTGTGGAAAAGTTGAATGAATTCGACTACAAGATCCAAGTTGGCAGAAGAACACGGATCTACCACATCAACCTCATCAAGGAGTACCAAGAACGGGAATTGAGTTCCGCCACTCCCAATCCCAGTTCATCTGCCCAAGCGAGTGTTCCTGCTTCAAACGAAGAAGAAAGTGATGAAGAAGACGGAGGAGAAGAGGTCGTGGCTGTTGTCATGGAAGAGGACAACACGATGGACGATGACATTTTCAAGTATGACATTCAGAAGATGTTACCCCTCCTAGAAACTCAAAGAACCGAAAATGTGAAGAACATCCATTTCGACGAGAAATTGGACGAGGCAAAGGTCAAAGAGGCGAAGATGATCTGTGAAGAATTTGAAGAGTTCCTAACAGATGTTCCAAAGACGACGAACCTGGAAAAATGTTCCATTGAAGTGACAGAGAAGAAACCAGTCTTTGTGAAACCCAGACCCATACCTCACGCCATGGTAGAAACTGTCGAAAAGGAAATTGAAGAAATGCTGAAGTTGCATGTCATCGAACCTGCAAACTCTCCATACAACTCTCCCATCGTCCTGATAAAGAAGAAGGACGGAAAGTACCGTTTCTGTTCTGATCTGAGAGCTCTGAACAACGTGGTAGTGTTCGACGCTGAACCCATCACCGATGTCGACCATCTGTTTCAAAGTTTAGGAAAAGCGAAATACTTTTCAAAGCTAGACTTGACGAAAGGATAGTGGGCGATCCCAATAGAGGAGAAAGATAGAGACAAGGACAACCACGGTACAGATTATATGAGCAGAGCGTCGTACGATGAATAATTATCTACTTGCGATAGGATAATTATCTTGATCCATGGGGTTATGTGACGAATGGAATTCGTGTATCGACTCCCTCTCTCATATTAATCGAGACTTCACTAGTTGCGTACACAAAACGAGGTTAAATGACCGAGACTACGTCATGACGACACTGTATACATATGACGTCAACGCTCGCGCCATTAGTCCAAACCAGCGTACAAGACAAGAATTTGTTTATCTTCATGGAAAGAAATTTAAACGAAGAGAGCAAAAGAAAACAGCGTGCATTGGTATTAATTCGTGAATATGAACTGTACATATATTCAGTTGAGGTTGCTAGGAT
>NC_090253.1:16402955-16417955 GCF_037325665.1 Littorina saxatilis | reverse complement strand
TAATTTGCAATGCAAGCAGGGCATGTGCATACCATCACCGCACTGCACAGCACAACACCTTGCAAAATTTGCTCGAATACAGTGGAACCCCCTTTTACGACCCCCAGAAATCCGAAGAAAATCAAGTCCTTTAAAGAAGGGAATCTGAAAACTGAGGTAAATATACAGAGGTAATGACCTACAATTCCGAACAAATCAAGGTCTTGTATACGAAGGGGGTTAAGAGGGGGTACCGGGTCGACGGGCGCAGTGGCGTGGTGGTAAGACGTCGGCCTCCAAATCGGGAGGTCGTGAGTTCGAATCCCGGTCGCTGCCGCCTGGTGGGTTAAGAGTGGAGATTTTTCCGATCTCCCAGGTCAACTTATGTGCAGACCTGCTAGTGACTTAACCCCCTTCGTGTGTACAAGACCAAGTGCGCACGGAAAAGATCCTGTAATCCATGTCAGAGTTCGGTGGGTTATGGAAACACGAAAATACCCAGCATGCCTACTCAACGAAAGCGGAGTGAAGCTGACTATGCTCTCAGAGTATAGTTTGGGGAACCCAAATGGGCAAACGAGCTCACACGTAACCAGACAATTCTGGAACGCTGAAGAAGAAGAAGAAGTAAAAGAGGAAGTCTTCATTTTAGAGGGCGGGGGAAAGGAGGGGTGGGGGGGGGGGGGAGTCTTTGGGGGTGGTATGTGGGTCTTACAAGGGGGGGAGGGGGTGTCCACTATTTAACTTTTTGCTCGTCTGTTACCCAGGAAAAGTCCACTGGAAAGACCTCGACAGCCATTTACTTGGAACGCCCGACACCAAAGGCCAATGCAAGGGCCATTGGACGAAGGATCGAGAATGCCTCTTCTCCTCACTATCTTCGTTCTTCAGCACTGGTTCGCCCATATCGCCACCGCTACGTGCAGCAATGGTTGGTTGATGGATGATCAAGCTCAATGGGGGGGGGGGAGGGGGAGGGGAGGAGAAATTGTAGATCGTTTATGGCGTCTTGGTTCGACATGACAGTCATAAACTGTTCCTGCCATTGACACTGTGATGTTGAAATCTTTTTCAGTTACGGAAGAGTATGTGCATTTTTTTCCCGCCGTTTTGCCCAGTGCAACCGGCAGCACGTGCAACCGACAGCTGTGGCTGTCCACGCCCGAAGCCTTCGGCTGCGAAGTGGAAGGAACATACACGTACTCGCCGAATTATGCACCGCAACAGACGCTGAACCCTGCGTGTCAGTGTTATGCACCGCAAAAATCACTGCCAGATAAAAGTAGGTCCTTCAACTTTAGCCTCACTGCTGGCATTGGTCCTGCTGACAATGACAAAATGACGCTTAGTTTCACTGTTGATTGCCATTCGGCATCTGTTGTATCGCTGACCTCACACGGAAAAGTCGACGTCTATGCTTACCACTATACAGGAACTTCTCGGGCAACAAAGGTAAAGACATGGACGGTGTGCGCGTGAAGCCTGTCAGTGAGCTAGGGAATGAATACTTCATCGTGACGCCTCCAACAAAGACTCACACAAACAGTAGACGAAGAGAACGAGACCAAAACCTCAAGTTTGTCCACATCACGGCTCCCTACGACAACACAAATGTCACCATTGAGATGCAGAACAACCAGTGCGACGACGTTCCTATACCCGCGCAACCAAGTCACACGAAGAAGTTGAATATTACATTGAACAGCCTTCACACGTGGACCTGCACTGATGACACAGATCTGACGGGGATGGTGATAAAATCGAACCAATCTGTTGCTGTGGGGGTTGGCGTGTTTCGTGGTGCGGTGCAGGGCAATGCAATTTGCTGCTGGGATCACGTTTGGGCACTCCTGCCCCCCGTGAACAACTGGGGGGTCGATTTCGTCACGTTCCCGAACCCCGCACCTGCCGAGTCCAACGTCGGTGACATCTATCACATCGTGGCTGAAGGTGACAACACCACTGTCTGCGTTGACAGCAAATTCCCCGTCCATTTCAAAACAGCGTTTTCCTGGATCGCTCTGAACACGGAGAGCCCCTCCAATAACGTTGAGACCACAGAGAATTCTCTCAACACTAGCTCCTTTCACCGTATCGTCAGCAACAAACGTATCATGGTCGTCAAAACCGCACGCTATGACCCTGCTGCTTGCGCAGTGGCTTTGACCGACAGAGACCACTGGGCCACGACCTTGACCTTCCCTATGCCAAACGTCACTGAGTGGAGCACAAATGGCCCTTACAAATTTCTCATCACTGTCATCACAGAAAAAAGCGAACGTGAAAAAGTCATGATCAACGGAGAGAACCAAACATATTGGCGGGAGGTACGTGATGTGATTCTGTAGGTAAAGAGTGTGTGTGTGCCGTGTGTGTGTATGTGTGTGTTTGTGTGTGCGTGCGTGTGTGTGTGCGTGTGTGTGTGTGTGTGTGTGTGTGTGTGAGTGTGTGTGTGTGTGTGTGTGTGTGTGTGTGTGTATGTGTGTGTGTGTGTGTGTGTGTGTGTCACAAACCGGGCATGCAAATCTCAAGGTAATTAATATCTTTGGCTCTAAAAAAGCCAAATGCTTGGAATTAATTCTTTCAAGAATGATATTGACTTTCGATCTCCAGATAGGCAGTGTGTCACTGGTGGCCTTGAAGTTTGACCTTCACCTGCAAAACCAGACGTACGTGCTAAATTCCACGAGCGGTACTTCACGCATGGCCGCCTACGTCACAGCCTATAATCATAATCACGCATTCTGCCTCGCTTTGGGAGGAGACATTCCTGTGGTGAGTTGTAGAATACACACGCACACACACACACACAAACACACACACACACACGCACACACACACACACAAACACACACACACACATACACACACACAAACACACGCAGACACACAGACACACACACGCACACAAACACACACACACACACGCACGCACACACACACACTCTCTCTCTCTCTCTCTCTCTCTCTCTCTCTCTCTCTCTCTCTCTCTCTCTCTCTCTATTATTACGATGATGATGATTTGTATTATGATTAATATTATCATGATTATTTTTCATGAAGCATGAATGTTGAAACGTTGTACACCCCTAATTGAAATGGGCCCAAGGCCTAATCAATAAACCATCCAGACTCCAGACTCTCTCTCTCTCACTCACGCGTGAACCAGGGATTTACAACTCTTACAAAAAAGGTCCTGCGATTGTAATTGATCGGTTCATTGAATTACCCAACACTCGTATATGTGATTCTTGGCATGTCATTATATTCAAAATTCTGTATCGTAAAGTCTGTCAGATTGATTTCTCCAACTGCATTGTTTTTACACTTGTTTCAACACACTGTAAAAATATCACAGACAAAATATTAGAAAATAGTAGCGAAGTTAATTGTTGGGGCCGATCACTGTCGTATGTTTTTATCATTGACATGGAAGGTCCCGATTCTGAAGAACAAAATACGTCAATGACTGCCCTTTTTAACGTCAATGACTGCCCTTTTTAACGTCAATGACTGCCCTTTTTAACGTCAATGACTGCCCTTTTTAACGTCAATGACTGCCCTTTTTAACGTCAATGACTGCCCTTTTTAACGTCAATGACTGCCCTTTTTAACGTCAATGACTGACACATCAAACACTGACATTTAATGTGCCAGTAACGAGACAACCAAAGACGTCATTGGATGCTTTTTTTTCTCACTTTCAGGCTAATAACACAACCACATCAAACACTGACATGAAATGCAATAAGACAGCTCAGTGCAAATGCAAGTGTGTGAGACAGCAAACCGCAGCAAGTCTATCTACAGATGATAAGGAAAAACAAGAGGTACGGTTTTTTTCCGGAGGGAAAGGTTTTTTTACACATCGGAATTGTCTCTTTTGGTATAATGTGCTTGCCATGCCAAGGATTTTGTACACATCGAAAATGTCTTCTTTGGTTCAATGTGCTTGCCATACCAAGGATTTTGTACACATCGAAAATGTCTCCTTTGGTTCAATGTGCTTGCCATACCAAGGATTGTGTACACATCGAAAATGTCTCCTTTGGTTCAATGTGCTTGCCATACCAAGGATTTTGTACACATCGAAAATGTCTCCTTTGGTTCAATGTGCTTGCCATACCAAGGATTGTGTACACATCGAAAATGTCTCCTTTGGTTCAATGTGCTTGCCATACCAAGGATTTTGTACACATCGAAAATGTCTCCTTTGGTTCAATGTGCTTGCCATACCAAGGATTTTGTACACATCGAAAATGTCTCCTTTGGTTCAATGTGCTTGCCATACCAAGGATTTTGTACACATCGAAAATGTCTCCTTTGGTTCAATGTGCTTGCCATACCAAGGATTTTGTACACATCGAAAATGTCTCCTTTGGTTCAATGTGCTTGCCATACCAAGGATTTTGTACACATCGAAAATGTCTCCTTTGGTTCAATGTGCTTGCCATACCAAGGATTGTGTACACATCGAAAATGTCTCCTTTGGTTCAATGTGCTTGCCATACCAAGGATTTTGTACACATCGAAAATGTCTCCTTTGGTTCAATGTGCTTGCCATACCAAGGATTTTGTACACATCGAAAATGTCTCCTTTGGTTCAATGTGCTTGCCATACCAAGGATTTTGTACACATCGAAAATGTCTCCTTTGGTTCAATGTGCTTGCCATACCAAGGATTTTGTACACATCGAAAATGTCTCCTTTGGTTCAATGTGCTTGCCATACCAAGGATTTTGTACAAATCGAAAATGTCTCCTTTGGTTCAATGTGCTTGCCATACCAAGAATGTTGTACACATCGAAAAATATCTCCTTTGGTATAATGTGCTTACCATACCAAGGATTTTGTACACATCGAAAATGTCTCCTTTGGTATAATGTGCTTGCCATACCAAGGATTTTGCCTACATCAGAAATGTCTCATTTGGTACAATGCGCTTGGCATACCAAGGTTTACTCTCAATTTGTATTGCCATCGACGTCAGGGGCAGCAGCAGTACCGCTGTCACTACTACCACCATTATCGTTGTTGTTGTTATTGTTGTTGTTGTTGTTGTTGTTGTTGTTGTTGTTGTTGTTGTTGTTGTTGTTGTTGTTGTTGTTGTTGTTGTTGTTGTTGTAAAGATACATATTATTAAGCTGCATTAATACGCACCACACGCAAGTCTCCCTCGTTAATGATGGATGACTCGACTGACCGAACGGATTTTTGTAATTGAACAAATATACTAAGAAGATAAACTGTACTCAAACTCTCTCTCTCTCTCTGTCTCTCTCTCTGTCTCTGTCTCTCTGTCTGTCTGTCTGTCTCTCTCTCTCTCTCTCTCTCTCTCTCTCCTTATTCTTTCTCACACATAAACACACACCCACACACACACGGGCGCACGCACGCACGGACACACACACACACACACACACGGGCGCACGCACGCACGGACACATACACACACACACACACACACACGGGCGCACGCACACACACACACACACGCACACACACACACACACACAGTCACACACACCACACGCCCCCCTCACTCTCTCAGAAGACCTAACGCTCCCTGACATGTATCATCTGACATTTGATTTCAACAATCTGGATCAAATTCGGCGTTACACGCAATGGTAAAATGTTTGATTTATCGATTGATTGATCGATTCATTCATTCGTCCATTCACTCATTTGTGAATTTCTCCATTCTGTTACACATTCATTCATTTATTCATTCATTCATTCACTCATTCATTCATTTGTGAATGTCTTCATTCTGTTACACATTCATTCATTTATTCATTCATTCATTCATTCACTCATTTGTGAATTTCTTCATTCTGTTTCACATTCATTCATTTATTCATTCATTCATTCACTCATTCATTCATTTGTGAATTTCTTCATTCTGTTACACATTCATTCATTTATTCATTCATTCATTCACTCATTCATTCATTTGTGAATTTCTTCATTCTGTTACACATTCATTCATTTATTCATTCATTCATTCACTCATTCATTCATTTGTGAATTTCTTCATTCTGTTACACATTCATTCATTTATTCATTTCTCCATTCATGTATTCATTGATTTATGTATTGATGTATCTCTTCACTCCTCCATTCTTTTATTAATTTTTAAATACGCCTTCATTCCGTCATTCCTCATTCATTTATTCATTCATTCATGCAATAGCTTTCGCCCTTTTTCAGACGGAAGTGAAGGCAGCCATTGACAAGATCCAAGCCGACCTTCTTCTGCCCAAACGCGGCTTGAACAAACAGGCCAGGAAAATGACCAGCGCTCCAGATTCACGACCGTCCAGCGCCTATGTTGCGGTCACCGCCATCATCATCGTCGTATCCTTGGTAATGGGCCTGCCTGTGATGTTTGACCTCATCCGCCTGGTCACGTGGCTGCGCGCGCACATTAGAAAGATCTAGACGGGGAGTTTTTCAGCACGTGTATTGGAACGTGTACGGGTATAACGTCATCAAATCTAGTTTTTACGTCACGCGTTTGCAAAGATCTACACGTCTTGCTGGTATTCAAACAACGTTCAATAGGAAAAAAGATGACTGCACTTGGAACATTGGAGAAGGGTGAGCATCATCTAGACCAATTCTCCAAGACGTGTCCCAGCCAGCACCCCGATATCGGTCCGATATCGGACCGATATCGGATACGATATCGGGTCGATATCGGATTCCGATATCGGTCCGATATCGGATTGCAAATCGGGTCGATATCGGACCGATATCGGATTACGACATCGGACCGATATCGACCCGATATCGACCCGATATCGGTCCGATATAGAGAATCGGTATCGGCCTCATATCAGATCCTGATATCGGCGCGATATCAAATCCCGATGTCAGATTGCAAATTGGGTTGATACCGGGTCAATATCGGATTACGACATTGGTCCGATATCGGTCCGATATTGGTCCGATATAGAGAATCGATATCAGATCCCGATAGCGGACCGATATCGGATTGCAAATCCGGTCGATATCGGACCGATATCGACCCGATATCGACCCGATATCGGTCCGATATAGAGAATCGGTATCGGCCTCATATCAGATCCTGATATCGGCGCGATATCAAATCCCGATGTCAGATTGCAAATTGGGTTGATACCGGGTCAATATCGGATTACGACATTGGTCCGATATCGGTCCGATATTGGTCCGATATAGAGAATCGATATCAGATCCCGATAGCGGACCGATATCGGATTGCAAATCCGGTCGATATCGGACCGATATCGACCCGATATCGACCCGATATCGGTCCGATATAGAAAATCGGTATCGGCCTCATATCAGATCCCGATATCGGCATGATATCAAATCCCGATGTCAGATTGCAAATTGGGTTGATACCGGGTCGATATCGGATTACGACATTGGTCCGATATCGGTCCGATATCGGTACGATATAGAGAATCGATATCGGATCCCGATATCAGATCCCGATATCAGATTGCAAATCAGATCGATATCAGTTTGATATCGGATCCCGATATCGGTCCGATATCGGATCCCGATATCGGACCGATATCGGATTGCAAATCGGGACGATATCGGGTCGATATCGGATTCCGACATTGGACTAATATTGGTCCGATATCGGTACGATATAGAGAATTGATATCGGCCTAACATCGGGAACCAATAATGGACCGATATCGGGAACCGATAAGGGTGGTGCCCTTCTATGGTGCCCTGGTGGTGCCCTTCCGTCAATTCCTTTAAGTTTCAGCTTTGCAACCATACTTCCCCCGGAACCTGAAAACCTGAAAACTTTGGTTTCCTGGAAGCTGCCCGCAGAGTCGATGAAGCAAAACCAGCGAATAGTTGGCATTAATTATCTGATCATCTTTGAACCTCTGACTTTACTTCTTGACTAATGAAAACATGCTTCATGCTTGGCAATTGCTTTCGCACTTGTTCGTCTTTGACCTGCACTAAAACTTGCTGTAATCCGTAAATATTAAATTTCTGGCCCAAGAACAGAAGAAAATTTAAAAGGAGACAGAAATGATAAGATGAAGTAGTTGATAAACATTGTCACACAAGTAAAAATGAAAGTGAGTCAATAAACATTGTCACACAAGTACAAATGAAAGTGAGTCAAAGGCAGAATGAGAATAATTTAATAACCAACTGTATCATTGAAAACACATAAGTTACCAATGCAACATAAACAAATTACAACTATCAATTAAAATTCAACAGTTAATACAATTAATAACTGACCTTGTGATAAGATAACTTATCCACTGAAATGTCATCCACTCTGCTGCTAAAGGACGGGCTTGAACCCATGACTCACAGCATTGCAGAGCAGACCACTAACCAATGGGTCCCCACCGAATAATTATGGAGTGTCACGATTCATGTGACCCATCAAAGTCAAAGTATTTAATTCCATAAGGCGATAGCCCCCTTGGAATAAGGAAATAACAATAACTTCACAAAACGCATGAATCAAATTAACACAAAGGAGACGGGAAAATCGTCGCAAACGGATAACCAGTTATGAAATCAATTATAACTAAATAAGTCTTTCGATTTGCAACAAACAACGGACTGGTCACGCAACGGTTCTGTCCAGTCATGATAATCAAAACAAATGATTGTTACGCTCCAATTCTTCACAAGGGTGGGGAACGGGAAATGTTCAGACCATCTCTTTTATCCTCACGGTGCTTTCCTCGCTCATCCTCTGAAACATATCAGCTAGGTTAGACCATTGATGTTCTTTGTCTCCTTCATATCTGGCATCGTCTGTCACCTTCCGCCTATCAGCGTCACTCGCAACAACATCACTCCGCACCATACAGCCTGAATCTGACACTGTCAGCTGCGATTGAAAGTTGGAGACACACAACGTAGCACCACCGACGCACTTTTTCATGGCCGCCTTTGTCGAGCATCAAAAACGCAGTATCGCCATTGTTCAGTCGCCACAACAGTCGGTATTGAACGATGTCAGCCCATTCTCCGACATAATTGCACATAGCATTTGTTCCAAAACAGCAGGCCTAGGGAATCCTTACAGAGGCATTATATCATATATATATGTAGAGGCATTATATCATGTAGAGGCAAAATAACACAAAATGAAGAGAGAGTGAATCCGAGAGGCGTGTTCCTTGCTGGTTGTCAGCACATTAGCACTAATTTTATTTACCATCTTCATCTTAGTCCTCGTCCTCGTTTTCTGTGTTGATCTTCGACATCCTCCCACCATGTAGACGATCCGACAATCCTGTCAACCACTTCGCAAGCACCTGTTCGAATTGCTTGTTGTCGGTTTGAATATGGCGCTTCCTCACGGCCAGCTGCAGTAAAAAGATTAACCGTTATGAGTATGACGCAACAAGATGATCATATAAAATGTTGACATTGTATGAACATGTTTGTGCTTTCATAAGGAGACATGCTGTCTGCAAAACCTCCCTCACCTTTCATTTGTTCTTCACCATTTCTTCCATCACTGGCAGATTTATTTGTCTACATTCAATGTGTGTGTGTGTGTGTGTGTGTGTGTGTGTGTGTGTGTGTGTGTGTGTGTGTGTGTGTGTGTGTGTGTGTGTGTGTGTGTGTAGAGAGGTATTTTTATAAATCTGAAAGAATAAAAACTGTTTATTATGCACAACAGAACCATAAAAGGATTCTTAGTTAAAATCACCATTTTATTTTTACAACAACAATAAAGAAAATCAGCAACCACCTAAACACACACAGTGACACAAACACACACAGTGACACACACACACACCTAAGAAACAAACACACTGTTTAGTCTCATATATTCCAAGAGAAAAAAATACATCAAGTCTCAATAATTAGCAAAACTATCTTCCAAGTTCAATAGGCATAGGCGATACTCACTCAACGTTTTACGTGATGCATGATGATCGACTGTTTGGAACACTCTTGAAACCAGTCCAGTTCTGTCTTCCTCCTTCTGTCTTAGTATTGGACTGTCCAGTCAGGATCGTTTCTGATGTTGTATAACATAGTGCTCTAGCAACTGCCTGTTTTCAATCTTCCCAACGCATTTCGCCATTTGTTTACTCAGTAACTGCCGGACAAGTAATTCTGAGTGACCTCCCGTGATCGCCAAGGGACATTACTCTCGGACTTTTCTCTGTCGAATCGAACTCAAGAAAGTTTGTACTGTATTTTTACCGTTTTTAACACTCCTGCAACTTCAAAGCCAGTGTGTCTGCTGATATAAGATAACATGCTGCACTTCAGCATATATCAGGACTACACAATACAGATCTTATGACGCTGAGCGAATGGCAAATGGAACTTTCAGGTAATGTTACTTCACTGTGTGACTTGTGTTGTAAATTCATAATCATATTCATAAGTTCAGAATCCGTTGGCATTGTGATTGTTGACTTATTTTTGATACGAGTCACCAATATCAAAGCAATATCATGCATAACGATTGGAAAGGTGAATTTATCTCTCTTTCTCTTTCTTTCCTGCCTTCTGTCTTTCTAGTTTCTTGCTCTGTCTGTCTTTCTCAGTTTCAGTCTCTCTGTCTGTTTCTCTCTCCCTGTCTGTCTGTCTGTCTGTCTGTCTGTCTCTCTCTCTCTCTCTCTCTCTCTCTCTCTCTCTCTCTCTCTCTCTCTCTCTCTCTCTCTCTCTCTCTCTCTCTCTCTGATATTTTATTTCTCTCTGTCAATCTGATAATTGCCACACATTTTCACACATTTGTTCAATCTCACAGAATTTATAAGAGATCTCAGAGAGTTATTTTCGAAAATCGTCTTTTCAAAGACACTTAAAACAAGTTTTGATTGACCACTGTTCTCTACTGTAATGCAACTCACACATCAATGCTTTCATTGCAGGGTGGGAGGAATTACCATGAGGATACCAGAAGGCATTCACAGGGATGTAAACTACAAGTTACAACCCTGACAAGTGACATTCTGGCTTTTGAGGCCAAGTAAGTGTGTGTGTGTGTGTGTGTGTGTGTGTGTGTGTGTGTGTGTGTGTGTGTTTGCAGGTAAAATCCACGTTAACGCTTGATGAATGTTCCAGCAGTCATATTATATTTATAACTGAAAATCATTTATGAGAGAAGGCAGTGTTGTTGTCAGGCTTCGGTCTGGGGTCATTAATACATGCTTATGACGCATTGTTCTAAATCTTGGCTGGTCGACCATCACATCAATTTCGACATAAAGAACTATAAGAGGTCTTCTGACAGAACAATTTGTTGTAGCCGGGACATCTGGACCTATACATATTTTTAGTCCAGGTCCAACTGACATATTATTGTCTTACTCTTACTCAGTCTTAGTCTTGGAAAAAACTTCGGGAAGGTGTTCTGTGTGTGTTGGGGGGAGGGGGGGGGGTTGTTATCCATGCCAGGCAGCATTGACTAAGAGCATTTCATTCAAACACAGAAGAATGCTATCAAAGTTAGCATATATATATACACACAAGTAAATTCAACAAATATTGGCATAATGCAAAGACAATGTAAACCTTATTTACCTTCAGTTCTATATTTAGCAAAGAGCATTAACAAAGAAGACATAATTATAGTGTTTACACTGAAGTTCTCAAATCACACTGAATTCTTTATGTTTTAAGATTGTTGCATTCTCTGTCTTTGCAGATGTCATAGCATTTGGAGCAGATCTTCAAAGTCTCCCATTGCAGACATGCCATCGTCTGCACTGGTTGTATCAACAACTTTTTCCAAGGCTGGTGCTGCAGATTTAACAAGTATATATCGTCTGCTGCAAACTCAACATTAACAACTTCTCTGTCTGCTCCTGCTTCGAATTCAACAATTCTTGTTGTCTGGTGCTGCTGCAAAGTGAATGACTTCTTCGTTTGCTGCTGCAGGTTTAACAAGTATATCGTCTGCTGCAAATTCAACAACTTCTTTGTCTGCAGATGACGCTACAAATTCAACAACTTCTGTGTCTGCTCCTGCTTCAAATTCAACAATTCTTTTTATCTGCTGCTGCAAAGTGAATGACTTCTTCCTCTGCTGGTGGTGTTGCAAATAACCTCATCTTTCCTTGTGTCTCTGGCATCATTCGGATACATGTACAAGATACCTAGCTGTGCGAAGACTATTTTTTTTAAACCCAAAAGATGGAATAGAATTGGTAAATTTCTAGGTACAGAACCTAAAAGTGGGATACATGTATCCAAACTCACTTCCAGAAACTTTAGAACTGATTCAACTTCCGACATTTTTATCATGGTTTTATGGTGTGTGTTTTTTTAAATGTACAGTATATATATCATGGAAATGATGAATAAATGTTTAGAACATATTCTCACAACATATTTCTAATGGTTTTATTTATTTGTCTTTTGTTTTGTTTCATGTTAGCATGCACACTTCCTTCTTCTTCTTCTTCTGGATTCGTGGGATGAAACTCCCACGTACACTCGTGTTTTTGCACGAGTGGAATTTTACGTGTATGACCGTTTTTATGTGTGGTTCTTTTTATGTTTGCACTCAACATAAAAAACACACGTTTGAATAACTTGAATCTAACCATTATATTGTGCTTTTTATTTGGTAAAATTGACATTAGCCGTAAACGAAAATTAACTTTAATTTAACTTTATATTATGGTTTTGTTTTAATGAACGTTAATTTAATGTTAAATTAACGTAAAAACTAAACGTTTATCTCATGAGCAAACTTGGAATCCAATATCGGACCAATATCGGGCAGATATGGGATATCTTGGTCTGAGGGAGAAAAAAAATTCTAATAAAAAGTTTAATTATAGTTTTATTTTGGTTCTTTGTATCGGACCTATATCCAATATTGGCCCAATGTCGTAATCCTATATCGACCCGATTTGAAATCCGATATCGGGATCCGATATCGACCCGATATCGTATCCCGATATCGGTCCGATATCGGTCCGATATCGGGGTGCTGGCTGGATATCTCGGACCAAGATATCCGATATCTGCCTGATATCGGTCGGATATTGGATTCCAAGTTTGCTCATCAGATTAACGTTAAATTAACGTCAACTTTATTGGCCCAATGTCGGAATCCAATATCGGTCCGATATCAACCCGATATCGTATCCGATATTGGTCTGATATCGTGCCAATATTGGTGTGATGAATGGGATTGTATTGGCGATGATGTGAAAACTTGGAATCCAATATCGGACCGATATCAGAATATCTTGGTCCGAGGAAAAAAACCAAAAAAAACCAATAAAAAGTTTAATTATAGTTTTATTTTGGTTCTTTTTATTTTCGCACTCAACGTAAAAAAACACATGTTTAAATAACGTTAATCTAACCATTATATTATGCTTTTTATTTGGTAAAACTGACATTAGCCGTAAACAAAATTAACTTTAATTTAACGTTATATCCGATATCGGTCCGATATCGGTCCGATATCGGATTCCAAGTTTGCTCATCAGATTAACATTAAATGAATGTTAACTTAATTAATGTAAAAAGTTAACATTAATTTAATGTTAATCATTCTGATGAGCAAACTTGGAATCCGATATCGGTCCGATATCGGTCCGATATCGGATTCCAAGTTTGCTCATCAGATTAACATTAAATTAATGTTAACTTAATTAACGTAAAAAGTTAACATTAATTTAATGTTAATGTGATGAGCAAACTTGGAATCCGATATCGGTCCGATATCGGTCCGATATCGGATTCCAAGTTTGCTCATCAGATTAACATTAAATTAATGTTAACTTAATTCACGTAAAAAGTTAACATTAATTTGACGTTAATCTGATGAGCAAACTTGGAATCCAATATCGGACCGATATCAGACCGATATCGGATATCTTGGTCCGAGATATCCGGTCAAATCCGATATCGGACCGATATCGACCCGATATCGTGTGCTGACTGGGGTACGGGTGACGTCATATCCAGGGCCGTACTAGGGGGGGGGGAGGGGGGGTTATAGTGGTTGCGCACCCCCCCCCCCCCCCCCCCCCTGGCTTAAGCATGTACCTCCCAAACGCATTTTTATTGTGTGGGGGAGGGAGGGGGGGTTGCATCTGGATCATCATGAAATCCGAGGGGAAATCGCACCTCTCACCCCCTCAATTCTTCATTGCCTATATACGGCTTGCTGTCGAATTTACCTTTTTCGTTCAAGGAGAGGCTTCCTTTTCCTCCAGAAACATCAAAAAACGTTTAGCTTCAAGCCCCCTTGCAACCCCCACCGAGGCGGCTTCGCCCCCTGGGCCCCCATCTGTAACCTCCCCCACCCCCCTAGTACTTACCTAGACCGGCCCTGATATCTACACGTAGGCGTACAGGTCTTGGCTACACTTTCGCTCATCTAGAACACTGTAATATTCACCCGCACGCGCAAAATGAGCGGGAACTGCGGTGGCCGGTGATGACACGCCGTAGCAACATTTCCTTTTATTTCGTTTTAATACTTATAATCGTGAACATTGGCATAATAATATTATTATTATTGCTAAATCTATTGGTGTAACCGATGCAAAGTTTCAGAACGAAATCAATCGTTGCAGTTTCTGTGTGCAATTTCCCGTTTCATATAGGGTATGTTCGAATAGCATACGAGGTTATCTGCTCACAGGGCCGGACCCCCCCTGCCTGACCATGTGCCTCCTCCAAGGGTACAAACAAACAAATATATATATATAACAAACCTCATGACAAATACTCCCAGAATGCGCCAGATTGCACATTATTATTTTAATCTAGATTTCAAATATTTTCCAGGGGGGCTGGCCCCCGGACCCTAGGAAGTTCGGGTGCTTCGAACCCTCAACTAATGTACCCCTACAACAATTGGGACCCCCCCCCACACACACACACACACACACACACACACACACACTCACACACACACACACACCCCTACCTCACCCTACTAAGGCCCGGCCCTGGCTCAAACATGTACTTTTATTCTACTTCATCTTTTTGATCGTTAGATGTACACAATCGGCCCTGGCTCATAAATGTACTTTT
>NC_090253.1:16390455-16397955 GCF_037325665.1 Littorina saxatilis | reverse complement strand
TTGAAAAGCACATTCCTCGCCCAAAATGTGTACCGGATTTTGATATAACGACATCACACACCATAATAACCTTGACGTTTGAACGGTCGAGCATTTCAATTTTAGGTACTGTGTAAAGGCATTTTATACCGAAATTCTTCACGAACCGCATTTCTATTTTTGGCTTCGTCCTACGTAGGCTATTTGCCCCTGACAGCGATGGAACGGGCTGGCATTTGCTAGATTTCGGATTGGATTCTTGAAACCTTGGGTTTTGTCTCCTAGGCATAATAATGCGTACCCATCAGCACTGGTAATAAAAGACAAAAAACATGACGCTAAACAGAATCTGGACCGCTCTGATACTACTCATATAAATGTGATTGATTTGCATCGTTACGGAGTATTTTCGAGTATTTAAAGCGTTGCATGTACGACACAACTATTATACAGCAGATTTCCCTCAGAGTTCTTAAAGGCACACTCCTTCCTGTCTTCGGCTCACCGTCTCAGATCTACCCAGGCTTTTACATGGAATAAGATCATCCCTCCGCTTGGTCACATATACCAACAAGTCGCGCGAAGCGATATACATAACAACATTTAGTCAAGCTGTCGGCATCAAAGTAACAGATTAGCACCAACAAGCAGTCGTCGCCGTGATTATATTTCAGATAGTCTCGACTAACCACACCCAAAGACTGAGACGGGTCATGCTCGTCTCTGCGTAGCGTGCAAACGTAGTACTTTGGCTTACTTAACCTATTTTCTGTAGTTCTGAGCACATTTTTAGAATAAACATGACATAATTATGTATTATATTTTTGAATTCAAAAGAAATTGAAGAATACGATGCCATCATTTTTGGCTCACGAAGTGTAGCCTATGCGATCGTAACTTTGTCTGTCTGTGCGTGCGTGCGTATGTGCGTATGTGCGTATGTGCGTGCGTGCGTGTGTATGTCTGTGGTAGAAACTTTAACATTTCGTCATTTGAAGACGTCACATTATGGCGTAAGAGGGTTAGACGTCACGCGAAGGAATGTCTCGGTCATTGTTATTTTGAGCGGGCCGAGACTATTTGGCAGTCGTGTCTGTAAGTAGGCTACATGCAGACAGACAGATCTAGATCTAGTGTCTCTCTTTCTTGCACAGTGTCACCAATGCTTACTGTGTGTGTGTGTGTATGTGTGACGGAGTGATTGAGTTTGTGTTACTGTTTGTCGATTTCTTACGTGAGCCTTGAAGGCTTCGCCTCTTGTTTAAATATGTCAGTGAAAATTTAATTTTAATGACAACTTTAATGAGCAAACTAATTACATGTAACTAGTTTTAAAGCCTCCAAGCTGAAATGCAATACCAAAAGCCGGGCTTTGTCGAAGAGTACTTGCCTAAAATGTCAACCAATTTGGATGAAAAATTAGGGCGTGACAGTGCTGCCTCAACTTTCACAAAAAGCCGGATATGATGAAATGAAAAACCTGTCTGGGGATATCATACCCATAAACTCTCATGTGAAATTTCACGAAGATCGGTCGAGTAGTTTTCTCTGAATCGCACCACACACACACACACACACCACCACCACCCTCGTCTCGATTCCCCGTCTATGTTAAAACATTTAGTCAAAACTTGACTAAATGTAAAAACATCAACACCCTGAATGCGTGCTGTTGTATGTTGTCAATTTTTATGAATTAGTTTCTGACAATTTACGACAATTCAAACAAAAATTCCCACTGTGCATGCAGAGAGCACCCAGGCTGTTCAATGTTGGTATGTGCCCAAGTGGAGGGATGGTCTTATCATTCCATGAACCGGCACGGTTGGCCTGGTGGTAAGGCGTCCGCCCCGTGATCGGGAGGTCGTGGGTTCGAACCCCGGCCGGGTCATACCTAAGACTTTAAAATTGGCAATCTAGTGGCTGCTCCGCCTGGGGTCTGGCATTATGGGGTTAGTGCTAGAACTGGTTGGTCCGGTGTCAGAATAATGTGACTGGGTGAGACACGAAGCCTGTGCTGCGACTTCTGTCTTGTGTGTGGCGCACGTTATATGTCAAAGCAGCACAGCCCCGAGGCGTTAAGCAAACAAACAAACAAACTTCGTGGTCGGCTGGGAGTTAAGCAAACAAACAAACCGCCGTTTCAAGGCTCCATCCCTCTGTTTCAAAACCTCATTTTCTTCGCACACAAAAAAATGTGATCTTCAGAGGGGTTTCCACTGAATGAAGTAAAACAAATAACAACGAAACAAACACATACACGACTAACAAGGGCGATTTGAACATAAGGTCAATAGGTGACTGAGGACTTTGTTTTGTCGGAAGTCGGTCGTTGGTTACCCAGTGTCAAGGCGATGGACTATGGCGATTTCACCGCATTAGGTCACCGTCCAGGCTGACCGAAATCCGTCGACCAAGACGGCGCTGTCTTGTTATAATGTACACAGGGGACCTAATTTGTATTTGTTTGCCAGTTTGGTTTGGATATTATGAATTCAGGATGTTGTCCGCCACTGTGTGATGTTGGCTCCAAGAGCATATATTTATTTCTGTTGAACTTGTTGTGTTTCTTTGTTGTAGACGAGATTCCACGGCTTTGTACAACCATACATGAGAAAATAAAATACTTGTAAACAAATTTGCATTGAACGGATTTTCTTTCTTTAGAGGGAGTTTTGACTTTAAACACAACAATAATGTAATATTAGTTTCATGAACTTATGTCGAGTAATTCTCTCTCTGCTCGAACAGAAGGTGGGGGTGCTGTGTGTGAAGAGTCTCAGACTTTCTTTTTCCCTCTCTCTCTCTTTCTCTTTTTCTCTCTCCCCTCTCTCTGCCTCCTCTCTCTCTCTCTCCCTCTCTCTCTCTCTCTCTCTCTCTCTCTCTCTCTCTCTCTCTCTCTCTCTCTCTCTCTCTCCAAACGCACACACACACACACGCACTCACGCACACACACACACACGCACTCACGCACGCACACACACACACACACACACACACACACACACACTATCACCCTCGTCTCGGTTCCCAGTCTACCGGAATACATTTTATCAAAACTTGACCAAATGTAAAAAGCAACCAAATGAAGAGTCCAAGCGTGCTAATACAACACACGCAAACACTTTGGAGATGTTTGTAACACGTACGGCATGATCACGCGAACGAACAAATGAAGGACAGAGGAGAGAAGTGAACGAAGGTCAGGGGAGAAGGGAACGAACAAGCTTACATTCTTCTTCTTCTGCGTTCGTGGGCTGAAACTCCCACGTACACTCGTGTTTTTTGCACGAGTGGAATTTTACGTGTATGGCCGTTTTTTACCCCGCCATTTAGGCAGCCATACGCCGTTTTCGGAGGAAAACAAGCTTACAGATTAAAGGAATGAAAGAATACACAAACGAACACACGAACGAAAATCGAGTACATCATTATTTACATCAGCCCCCCCCCCCCCCCCCCCCCCGCCCTCCTCTCCAGTCATCTGCTTCTACAACCATTCCATGACATAACAGTAGTTGGGAACACAATTTTACCAGTGCGAACTTACTCCTACCTAAATAAAATATCTTTAACAAAAATAAATAAAAGACTGTTGGTGAAAAAAACAATAACACAAAATCTAAAGAAAGATTTACTCACCAACACATGGACAGCACACAAAATCACTCGCTTAAATAAGGACAGCACACAAAATCACTCGCTTAAATAAGGACAGCACACAAAATCACTCGCTTAAATAAGGACAGCACACAAAATCACTCGCTTAAATAAGAACAGCACACAAAATCACTTGCTTAAATAAGGACAGCACACAAAATCACTCGCTTAAATAAGGACAGCACAAAAAAATCACTCGCTTAAATGACAGCACAAAAAAATATCACTCGCTTAAACAAGGACAACACAAAATCACTCGCTTAAACAACGACAGCACAAAAACAGCGTCAAAAAAGATTTCTTTTGGTTTTGAACATGTGTAAAGCAACTTACTTGGATCATCTCGCAGCATGGAAAGCATGAAGTATAGAGACAGCTTGGTCATGGGAACGGTGGCCACTGGCGCCATGCTTGTCGAATCTGGTTCCAGTCACTCGCAGAATATGTCTCAGAGAATTTGACAGGCTCACTCTTAGTCCAGCCGTCAAAGGATATTGTGTCTTTCACGGGAGAAATAACTGAGACAGCACAGTTTCCTGGAAGACAGACAGAAGATAATTCTCTTTCTGAAAATAAATCTCTCTGTTTGTTTGCAGTCCAGCAAAGTTTCTCTTTCGACAACAATTTATAACTTCTTTTGTTCTCCTTCCCAAGGTTCTGACGGCAAAGTCCACAGATTGGTGAACCTTTTTCAATACGAAAATTATCTCAAAATACTTCACTCTGCAAGCGAAAGACTTTTGATATCAGCGAAAGTGTGTGATGATGATGAAATCAGAAGAGTAGATGTCTGCAAATAAAGTGGACTCCAAATGAAACGATTGTTTGCGGATGTACCTGCAGCGACAATTCAATGTCTTTTGCCAAACTGAAGATGAAACCACGGAGAGAGAGAGAGAGAGAGAGAGAGAGAGAGAGAGAGAGAGAGAGAGAGAGAGAGAGAGAGAGAGAGAGAGAGAGAGAGAGAGTAGTCACCGAGAGAGAGGGGAAGCTAAGAGAACAGAGACACTGAGATGAGACGTTTTCTCTCACAAAAAGAATTCCAGAATTCACCGCAGTCAAAACATCAGTGCTTGCTTGCCAACTTTAGTTACACGGTCGCTCACAGAATAGTGGCAATGTTTTCGAATTGATGGTATAATTTCGATCGACAACCCGGTTGTTATATACAAAAAGAAACTAACAGTTGATGACTCGAGAGGCCTCAATCCTTCCCTCCTTAGCTTCAAGGCGACTCTTGCGTATGTCATGTACTTATCTCTCTCTCCTTGGCTTATATCAGTACGCTGACAGATGTAAGGCGCTAATGGCGGGGGCGGAAAAAAGAGAGACTATAATAGGCGAAGGGCATAGGGACCATGAGTATTCTCTCAAAAAAGAAAGGAAAGGAATAACAATAACAATAACACCACTTTATTGTCCATTAAAATGAATACATTAAAATTGAGAGAAAAAAAATCTAACCTGCCTGCATAAAAAAGACAATAATTATACCTGTAGGCAGGTATTAAGAAGATGCGTCAGGGTTGCACACGAGTTGCACCCCCCGAAATGAAGGGAAGAAAAGGGTATAGGATGGAACGAAGGTGGTGGGTTCAAGTGCTAGTCTTTCGGATGAGACGAAAAACCGAGGTCCCTTCGTGTACACTACATTGGGGTGTGCACGTTAAAGATCCCACGATTGACAAAAGGGTCTTTCCTGGCAAAACTGTATAGGCATAGATAAAAAAAATGTCCACCAAAATACCCGTGTGACTTGGAATAATAGGCCGCAAAAAGTAGGATATGCGCCGAAATGGCTGCGATCTGCTGGTCGATGTGAATGCGTGATGTATTGTGTAAAAAAAATTCCATCTCACACGGCATCAATAGATCCCTGCGCCTTGAGTCCGAGTCTGGAGATACGCGCGCGATATAAGACTTCATATAATAACGAAGGAAATAAATACGGGAGTGGAAGGGACCGGGCTATTCATACTCTCGCGAAAGAATGGAAAAGGAAAGCAGTGAAGGAATGAAAGAAAGGAAAAGGAAAGCAGTGAAGGAATGAAAGAAAGGAAAAGGAAAGCAGTGAAGGAATGAAAGAAAGGAAAAGGAAAGCAGTGAAGGAATGAAAGAAAGGAAAAGGAAAGCAGTGAAGGAATGAAAGAAAGGAAAAGGAAAGCAGTGAAGGAATGAAAGAATGGAAAAGGAAAGCAGTGAAGGAATGAAAGAATGGAAAAGGAAAGCAGTGAAGGAATGAAAGAAAGGAAAAGGAAAGCAGTGAAGGAATGAAAGAATGGAAAAGGAAAGCAGTGAAGGAATGAAAGAAAGGAAAAGGAAAGCAGTGAAGGAATGAAAGAAAGGAAAAGGAAAGCAGTGAAGGAATGAAAGAAAGGAAAAGGAAAGCAGTGAAGGAATGAAAGAAAGGAAAAGGAAAGCAGTGAAGGAATGAAAGAAAGGAAAAGGAAAGCAGTGAAGGAATGAAAGAATGGAAAAGGGAAAGACAGAAGGAAAAGGTAAAGAAAAAAGAATTAATGAGCGAGGGAAATATAAACTGTAAGGCGCTAGCGGGGGGAGGGAGGGAGGGAGGGGGGTAAAGGGACCAGGCTATTCTCTCGCGAACACGCAAGCACAAGACCAAGTGCGCACGGAAAAGATCCTGTAATCCATGTAAGAGTTATGTGGGTTATAAAAACACAAAAATACCCAACATGCTTCTACCGAAATCGGCGTAAGCTGCCTGAATGGCGGGGTAAAAACGGTCATACACGTACAAATCCGCTCGTGCAAAAAACATTAGTGAACGTGGGAGTTTCAGCCCATGAACGAAGAAGAAAAAAAGAGAAGAAGAAGAAGAAGAAGAAGAAGAAGAAGAAGAAGAAGAAGAAGAAGAAGAAGACAAACCGACAGACAGATAGAAACAGACAGAGAGAAACAGACAGAAAGAACCATACGGAGACAGACCAGTTAAAGAGAGTTAATATAATGCATGCAGTGGGGTTTGACGTCTGCACACATAGAACTTCTAATAGCGTGACGTCACGTGCTCGTGCGTGTGTGTGTATATGGGTCATTACCAGAGTCGTGGTCCAAAAGCGTGACATAGACCTTGAAAATAAAGATGATCGTTGAAAATAGGATATGTAACAGACTAAGGTGAGGTGAACCTATAAATGAGCAAAAAAAATGAAAGAAACTTGTCAGTCTTTCTTGTATGGGAACATTGACGTTAGACATTCGGGAGAGGGGGGGGGGGGGGGGGGGGCATTAATTCATGCACAGTTTGAAAAACACGAAAGTAAAAGTGCAAGTCACGCGCCAAATAACGTAGGCCTAGCATTTATACTGTTGAAAACGTGTATAATTCTACGATCACAACAGGATGAACAATTTGTGTTCAGTTTTTGTGTGTGCAAATGTTTGTCATGTAATTAAATGAAAAAATCTAACTTGTGTTCAGTCGACGCACAACATGTTTTACACCGCGTCCACTTCTGATATTCACGATGCCATGACCGGCAAACACAACGATACATTTAGTAACCCAAGATGTGTTCATGTCGCAGTCATGTGTACAAATAGCGTGTTCCCAACAAGGAACTTCCAATACTGTCAACTGAAGTGTTCCATTTTTCAACACACTTGTTGAAACCAGTTTTGAACAGTGTCGCCAACTATAGAATTCTACTGGAAAAAAGAAGTACACACGGTAAACACTACCGGCACGGTTGGCCTAGTGGTAAGGCGTCCGCCCCGTGATCGGGAGGTCGTGGGTTCGAACCCCGGCCGGGTCATACCTAAGACTTAAAAATTGGCAATCTAGTGGCTGCTCCGCCTGGCGTCTGGCATTATGGGGTTAGTGCTAGGACTGGTTGGTCC
>NC_090253.1:16320455-16382955 GCF_037325665.1 Littorina saxatilis | reverse complement strand
TCACATTTTAAGAGTAAACATGACATATGTATATATTTTTAGATTCAGAATGTGATGAAAAATACGATGCAATCAATTTTAAATCTGTTTGCGAAAAATATATTTTCATGACAACTTTAATGAGCAAACTCATTAATTAATTTTTAAGCCTTCAAGCTGAAATGCAATACCAAAGTCTGGGCTTCGTCGAAGATTACTTGACCAAAATTTCAACCAATTTGGTTGAAAAATGAGAGCGTGACAGTGCCGCCTCAACTTTCACGAAAAGCCGGATATGACGTCATCAAAGACATAAATTTATCAAATAAATGAAAAAAACGTCTGGAGATACCATACTCAGGATCTCTCATGTCAAGTTTCATGAAGATCGGTCCAGTAGTTTTCTCTTAATCGCTCTACACACACACACACACCACACCCTCGTCTCGATTCCCCCCTCTACGTTAAAACATTTAGTGAAAACTTGACTGAATGTAACAAACAAACAGGAACCAACATCCCATTTCCTTCCTGTGTAAATTTTCTTTCTTTATTTGGGGGCCCGGTAGCTCAGTTGGTAGAGCACTGGACTTGTGATCGAAAGGTCGCTGGTTCGAATCCGGGCCGGGATGGACACGGGTCAACTTTATGTGCAGACCAAGGAGTACTGATAGAGAGCTCCTTGGTGCAGACCCAGAGACGGAAGCCATGTCCCACCCCCGTGTCATCACAATGGCACGTAAAAGACCTTGGTCATTCTGCCATAAGTGCAGGTGGCTGAATACACCTAAACACGCAGACACCTGGGTAGCGCGACTCCGTTGCTGCTAGCTTTCCACTGGGAGGAAGCGACCCGAATTTCCCAGCGATGGGACAGTAAAGTAATGAAAATGAAAAATGAAATGAAAAATGGTGTTTAACGCCGTTTTCAACCACGAAGGTTATATCGCGACCTGTGTAAATCAAGTTGCGACAGAAAGTATGACAGATTTATGCAGTTTTCTACACACCACAAGAATAGTTTATTCAGCACTGAATAATCATGAGGAAAAAAACAACAACAAAGAAACTAACGGGGAGTTAAAAAAAAACAATCCGGCTAAAGATAGGTAGAGAGAGGGGGGAGTGAGAGGGGGAGTAGGGAAAAGAGAGAGAGAGAGAGAGAGAGAGAGTATCCTTGTACAGGGGCGGATCAGTTGCTTTGTAAGGGGGGGTGCACTTTGAATCGAAAGTGAATGTGATGGGCGCGAAGCGCCCGAATTTGCTAGGGGGGTCCGGGGGCATGCCCCCCGGAAAAAAATTGGCTCAAAGAAGCAAAATGGTGCCATCTGGTGCCATTTGAACTTATAAATGGTCATAGAATCAGCTTTCCAATTTTTTTTTCTTTTTCTGTGCACCCCCCCCCCCCCCCCTCGTCCGCCCCTGTTGTATCCTAGTAACTGTGTATCCGTGTGAGCACTAAGTTTCTGTAAAGCCCGTACCTTTCTGAATTCCGGCTACAAAACATGGATTCTATAGGCCCGTGTGTACTGACAATCTTGAAATAAGAAAGATAGAATAAATCTGTTGGGTGTATGTGTGTGTGTGTGTGTGTGTGTGTGTGTGTGTGTGTGTGTGTGTGTGTGTGTGTGTGTGAGTGTGCGTATGTGTGTGTACATGTGTGTGTGTGTGTGTGCGTGTGTGTGTGTGTGTGTGTGTGTGTGTGTGTGTGTATGTTACTTGTAAACTTTGATTGAGCACTGGCAAACACTCTGGAAGAGACTTCACAGCAATAACAATTCCAGAGTTGTAATGCCATCAAGAAGTGACACTTGAACAACAGTAGGAGAGATGATTAGAGCACCATCCGAGCATGTCTGTCTGGCCGGCGGTGTCCGCACAGCTGATTAAAATTCAGGCATGGGAATTGAACAAAGTTTTTAAAAAAAAGGCTGAACATTTTTAAGTACTAGCAAAGTCGACGGCGGTAAGGGCCTAATCTTACTAGGGGGGTCCGGGGGCATGCTCCCCCCTGAATTTTGTTCTCTCCAAAGAACCCAAATGGTGCAATTTGGTGTAATCTGAGCTCCAAGTTTGCCTTTAAATTCAGTTTTTAGAACCATTTTTTCCTCCCCAATTTATTTTTTCCGCAGACACTTATGCTTTTTTGGCAGAACAAAAAAAAGATTCAGCGGAAATTTGCCTTTCCGCGGACAATTCCCATGCCTGTAATAAATGCAAGAAACCCACGCTGCTATCCTACTTAATCACGTGATGGTTTTTGCGCCTTTTACTTCATGAATATTCATGGGATGCGTCACATATCATTACTCAACATCCTGTGTTCTTATAATACATGAAATTAAAAGCTCATTTTGTTAAAACATTCCTTTATGCAACTTTTTCTCATCCGCTGTAAAACTGGTGTGCATATTCTCCGTGCAGGATGTTATCTTTAATACTGGAGGTCAGTTTAGTCCATCTCTCTGGACATCTTTTTCGTATAACCTTTGCCCCCAGCGTTTCGACCAATCAGATTTTAGGGCACGGCAGCCTCTCTCTGATAACCGGAACTAGGGGGCAATAGGTGCCTGGCCTGAAATACCTCTTTCACTTTCGATGCTCGAAGATTACTTTGCCAGAGGATTACTTTGAGAAATTCTGCAAGAAAACGGATTATCCTGTTCAAAATCATGAACAACAAGTCGCGTAAGGCGAAAATACAACATTTAGTCAAGTAGCTGTCGAACTCTCAAAATTTTATTGTCGAAATCAATTTAAAAACACTTTTATCTTATTCCTTGTCGGTTCCTGATTCCAAAAACATATAGATATGATATGTTTGGATTAAAAACACGCTCAGAAAGTTAAAACAAAGAGAGGTACAGAAAAGCGTGCTATCCTTCTTAGCGCAACTACTACCCCGCTCTTCTTGTCAATTTCACTGGCTTTGCCATGAGCGGTGGACTGATGATGCTGCGAGTATACGGTCTTGCTGAAAAATGGCATTGCGTTCAGTTTCATTCTGTGAGTTCGACAGCTACTTGACTAAATGTTGTATTTTCGCCTTACGCGACTTGTTTAGCTTTGTGTTTTAAAAAAAAATTTTTTAGTCAGTACAACTGACTGCTTGTCATTGGTTTTTGAAATAGGTTAATGGGTCCGCGTTTTCGTGTACATGTACATACAAGATTTTTTATGTTTTCGTTTTGATGAACAAAGTCATACTCATAGCAGCCGTATCACATTATGTGAAAAAGTTTTAAATTATTTAAAACAAGCATACAGTAGAAAGCACACACACACACACACACAAACACACATCAAGTTCACACACACACACACACACACACACACACACACACACACACGCACTTCTTGCAATCAAACAATTTCATTTGTCATACATTTAACATCAGGTTAATATCTTGTTTATTTGAAGTGCATTTTGGCCATAACAGCAAGATAAATCCCGAGTATCAGGGACTCACAAAAGTTTCCACGCACACACACACACACACACACACACACACACACACACACACTTGTCTCTTTCTTTGACACAATTACACATCTTCTAAATCCTTCTACAACATATTTTCTGCTGTGCACACACACACAAAACGTAGTTAAACCTTTCATCACAAGGAGAACACAACTCGACCTCCAATTCAAGAAAAAGTTAAGCTTTTGCAAAAAAAGAAAACAGGGTATTCCAATTGACCAGAATGATACTGTTTTGAAAGTCACATCAACAGAGACGGCCTCAACAACCTTGTATCTAGCACGAGCCTATCGATCATGATTGGCTCCTCACTATTGCTGAAAGTTGGCAGTAGAACTTCCTTTCCAAAGTGTTGTGGGAACAGAGCTGACACTGCTTACTTCACTCGAACTCTCCAAGCGTATCAGGCGAAAGCAAAGAAGCCAGACACTCAGCTCACTCCAGTGCATCCATGATAGCTTTCTTCCGCAGTTTTCTTGAGGGACCACCTGAAGAGCAATATAAGGATATATAATAACAATAATGATAATGATAATGATAATAATGAAGACTATTAATCACCCCTTCCCACAAATGACCTCACAGCGATGTACACCGACACAACAACACACACACACACACACACACACACACACATACACACACACACACATGCACACACACACACACACACACATACACACACACACACACACGCACGCACGCACACACACACACGCACGCACGCACACACACAAACACACACACACACAAACACACACACACACAAACGCACACACACACATGCACAAACAAACACACACACACACACACACAAACACACACAAAAACACACACACACACACGCACAAACAAACACACACACACACACAAACACACACACACACACACACAAACATACACACACACACACAGAGACTCTCCCTTACTCACACAAGCAAGAGTCTAAACAATCCCCCTAAAATAGTTTTTTCTTCTTAAAAAAAATAACACAAAATTGTGAAGTCTGTCGCAATCTGGGGATTTTAAGAATCATACCTGGAGCTTTGAAAACGTCTAAAATCTGCCAAATGACCAACAAATCTTACGTCTGCCAACACATAACTTCCACCTACCATCATGAAACTTCTGTGCCGTTTTGCGCTGCAGATCCTCAACGGTCTCCACGGTATTGGCCCACTCCAGTACTAGCCTGCGCCCATACAAATGAGTCGAGTGACACAGGGCGTCAAATGCACGCTGAAACAAAGAACAAAGCAGGATAGTTCATTCACATTCACATCACAAAATAGGCCGAGTGACACAGGGCGTTAAACGCACACTGAAACAAGAACAAAGCAGGATAGTTCATTCACATTCACATCACAAAATAGGTCAAGTGACACACGGCATCAAACGCACGCTAAAACAAAGAACAAAGTGGGATAGTTCATTCACATTCACATCACAAAATAGGTCAAGTGACACAGGGCGTCAAATGCACGCTGAAACAAAGAACAAAGCAGGATAGTTCATTCACATTCACATCACAAAATAGGTCGAGTGACACAGGGCGTCAAATGCACGCTGAAACAAAGAACAAAGCAGGATAGTTCATTCACATTCACATCACAAAATAGGCCGAGTGACACAGGGCGTTAAACGCACACTGAAACAAGAACAAAGCAGGATAGTTCATTCACATTCACATCACAAAATAGGTCAAGTGACACACGGCATCAAACGCACGCTAAAACAAAGAACAAAGCGGGATAGTTCATTCACACCACAGTCACATCTCTCTATGCTGTGCGCAATAGTGCAGCAAGTGAAGTTGCTTTACACTGCTGTCATGTTTCAGTTCTCAAGTTCTAACTGCGACTTCTTTACTCTCTAGCCAGCTGCTTTCCGTGCTTTTCCAGTACAGTGGAACCCTTCTCCCCCTCTCCCTCCCCCTTAATGTAAGACCTCTACCCTTTTAACACCTTGCTTTTTAAAGGTTTTCTGTTCATAACCTCTGTACATTTACCACCACTGTAAGACTCCCTCGACGGGCGCTGTGGCGGGGTGGTAAGACGTCGGCCTCTTAATCGGAAGGTCGAGGGTTCGAATCCCGGTCGCGGCCGCCTGGTGGGTTAAGTGTGGAGATTTTTCCGATCTCCCAGGTCAACTTATGTGCAGACCTGCTAGTGGCTTATCCCCCTTCGTGTGTACACGCAAGCACAAGACCAAGTGCGCACGGAAAAGATCCTGTAATCCATGTCAGAGTTCGGTGGGTTATAGAAACACGAAAATATCCAGCATGCTTCCTCCGAAAGCGGCGTATGGCTGCCTTAATGGCGGGGTGAAAACGGTCATACACGTAAAATTCCACTCGTGCAAAAAACACGAGTGTACGTGGGAGTTTCAGCCCACGAACGCAGAAGAAGAAGAAGAAGAAGACTCCCTCCTTTTAAAGACCTGAATTTCGGAGATGTCTAGAGGTCAGAAAAGGGGGTTTCCCCTGTGCTTCTCTGTGCATCGTTTTTCTTCATATTTGTGCTTGACAGAATCGAAGCGCTTTGTGCATGACAATGTTTTTTCTGGGGAACATTGTGAAGTATGCCTTGTAAAATACTGTCCTGAAAATAAAGTAGCTAATTATTCTAAAATAAAACTCTAAAGAAAGCTTGACAGAATCATGACCAGTTGTGAGACTTTGTGTCAAAGGCAACCATAATAATAACAATAATAATAAAACGAGAATTTATAACGCGCACATATCTCACCACAAGGCGACTCAAGCCAGTCAAGGCGCACTCATACACATTCGTTTTGCATTAACAACTCAAGCACATACACTTACGCATAAATCACATGAAGATGATAAGGCAACAACACAAACATCTTCTAATGCTCACCTTTGCATCCTGTTTTGTCAAAAAGTCGACAAAGCCAAAACCTTGAATGCCAGGACCGCTGCTTTTCTTTGGTACCCGCACATACTTGAGCTCCCCAAATACTCTGAAAACAACGCAATATGACTTTGAGATAACAGTTGGCAGCTCTGGACCTGTCCATAATGACCATATTTGGTCTGTTCCTGGGGGAGTCGCTATAGACAGATTTGACTGTATCTGGAAATAACATGTTCTACAGGACTGCAAGAACCTCAAGCCCTTGAGGACAGAGACTTGGCCCAGGCCGACGACCCTCCAAGAGAAGCTGCACGGTCCCGTGGAAGCTCTACAAAAGACCACCAGCTTCATACCCAGAGCTGGACTTCAAGTGAAAAGGCGATCGAGAATAAGAAGAGACATGTCCGAAAGTCTTATTACTTTCTTATTATTATATAGCTGGGCGGGGATATAGCTCAGTTGGTAGCGCGCTGGATTTGTATTCAGTTGGCCGCTGTCAGCGTGAGTTCGATCCCAGGTTCGGCGAAAATTTCTCTTCGGTGTCCGAACCTCCCCCCGTGTACACTACATTGGGTGTGCACGTTAAAGATCCCACGATTGACAAAAGGGTCTTTCCTGGCAAAATTGCTTAGGCACAAATAATAATTGTCTACCTATACCCGTGTGACTTGGAATAATAGGCCGTGAAAGGTAAATATGCGCCGAAATGGCTGCAATCTACTGGCCGTATAAAATTTCATCTCACACGGCATCACTGCAGAGCGCCTAGAACTGTACCCACGGAATATGCGCGATATAAGACTCATTGATTGATTGATTGATTATATGAGCGTATGGCAGCAGTGGGGTTTTTTTTCTGTCAAAAGGGCTGTAAATTGAAGCTGTTGTGTTATCCCACGTGTATGTGGACACATTCTCAAAGCATATCACAAGCCAGGTGCATGATCATTTCACAGATTTCTCTATTGAAGAAAAACATCTTCCAAAAAGCTGTAGGACAGCTGATTAATGAGGTGTCCGTTTCTCAGCAACAACACATGCGCAACAATTGACGTCATCGTGACGTAACAGTAACCACCAGTGTCATTGTGACCTAACATAGAATTCTAGAACAGTGAAGGGAAGATAATGAAGAGTATGAACTCATCAAGATTGCTTCCCTTTACCTGTCACATGAATAGTTGCAACTTACTTAAACAGTTCCTCCACTTCTTTCTTGTTGCACTGGAAGGGGATGTTTCGGATCAGGATCTTTGTGGACCCCTGCTGGCTGCTCGACTGTTTCTTGCGACCAGACTTGGGCTGTCTGCAAACGGGAAATTAAACTTTTTATGCACATTATCTTTAACAAACAAGGTAACTGAAACACACAAAACTAGCCAAGATATGACTAACAAAAAACAAAGAATCTCGGATAAAGATGAGATATTGAAGTGCATGCGTGTTTAGGTGGTATCAGCCATCTGCACTTATGGCAGAATGACCGAGGTCTTTTATGTGCCACTGTGGTGACACAGGGGTGGGACATGGCTACCGTCTCTGGGTCTGCACATCAAGTTGACCCGTGTTCGTCCCAGCCTGGATTCGAACCCGCAACCCCAGGATCACAAGGCCAGTGGATTTCAATAATACCCAAAGAAAAAGTTGATGCTTTTTTCTTTAATGTCGGCGCATCACACTATTTCTCTCTGTGCGTCTGTGTATATGTGTCTCTCTATCTCTTGTCTGTCGCAACCCTCTCTGTCGACTCACAATGTTTCTCTCTGTGTGTCTGTGTATGTGTGTCTCTCTATCTCTTGTCTGTCCCAACCCTCTCTGTCGACTCACAATGTTTCTCTGTTGGAAATCTTCAGCTCCAGTGTGTGTCCGTCCAACTCGGCTTTCTGCAAAGTTTTCAAGGACTGCATCGCTGAGGTTGCTTTCTTGTACTCCACAAATCCGTAGCCCATGGACAGGAATTTGCCTGCACAACAAACAATAACATTTTTTCAAATCTGATCCCTCTCCTGTGCCCCTTACCAAATCTAATAATGTTTGCCATCAAACTACGTTGTATTATTATTTTTCTTCTTTTCACCTTCTGGTTGTATACTAAGCTTGTAAGATGTCAAATCAAAGAATCTCTGTCTGACTGTTTCCGAAGACTGTCTGTCTGGTATCATGATTAGTCGATGAAGGTCCATTTATTGATCATGAATGCTTCATGAACATTCATGAATTTTAATTCATGTAACTTCAAGAATTAACCATGATTTATTCATAACAATTTCGACAGAGTGACTGCCTGTCTGTCTGTTTATTTTTATCACTGTCTCTTTCACAAAACAGTTATTACCTTCAAGTTTTCCCTTATAATTATTACACTCTGCTAATGAAGCAGTCATCAGATTTGTGACCCTCCACCACGAAATGAGTCGCATGTCACCTCGCGGGGTTCTGCGCTAGGCTTAATATAAGTCCGGGGAGTGTCTGGTGACAGTATGACAGTCACAGGCTTATAACTCAAACAGTTGTCGCTATTTTCTAAAACGGGTTTCACCACTGGATAGAGCATAAAAAACTCTTTAGGAAAATGTAAAAATATGAAAATCATGCAAAGGTGACATCTGACTCATTCCGTAGTGGAGGGTCACATTTGCTCTCTATCTGTCTACCTCTCTATCACCTCTGCACACTTTCTCACACAGCAATCCAGTCATTGTTGTTCTATCAGTCATACTTGTCAAAGAAAGCCTACCTGGATGTTTCATATCTTTTTTCTTGGCAACGGTCACTCTCCGCACATCTCCCGCCCTACTAAACAACTGCAAAGAAAAGCACAATGTCATCATCTATTTAGACAATGTTGAAAAAAGAACAAAAGAAAAAGAACCTCTACAGTATAAGTGTACAGGTCATGCCCAATGCCAGGAATTGCTGATTTTGCATAATCAGTAAAACACTGCCCATTTCGCGAATTCGGCAGCCAGTACATAACTTTTCCAGCCACCAAAACATTGCATTTGCACTGCTTTAGCTTGCTGTTATTGTTTGTATGGTCTGTGTCGAGCAAAACTCTGAAAATGCATGAAAAACTACACTTGTTGCCATAACTTCCCGTAACTTATCAATGAATGAGCAAGAAAGGCAACCTCCCACCAACCGAGTTCACTCACCAACCATTCCATCAATCAAACTGGTGAGACAACCAAAGGGAGCTAACATACCGCAGCAACCTCCCCTATAACTATTGTTTTCAAAAAGAAAATTACAGCGGAACCCCCATTTTACGTTTATAACCTCTATAAATGTACCCCCATTTTACGTTCATAACCTCTATAAATGTACCCCCATTTTACGTTCATAACCTCTATAAATGTACCCCCATTTTACGTTCATAACCTCTATAAATGTACTCCCATTTTAAGACTCCCTCCTTTATAAGACCTGTCCCCTTTTCTTTCTTTATTTGGTGTTTAACGTCGTTTTCAACCATTCAAGGTTATATCGCGACGGGGGAAGGGGGGAGATGGGATAGGGGAAAGGGGGGAGATGGGATAGAGCCACTTGTTAATTGTTTCTTGTTCACAAAAGCACTAATCAAAAAATTGCTCCAGGGGCTTGCAACGTAGTACAATATATAACCTTACTGGGAGAATGCAAGGTTCCAGTACAAAGGACGTAACATTTCTTACATACTGCTTGACTAAAATCTTTACAAACATTGACTATATTCTATACAACACTTAACAAGGGTAAAAGGAGAAACAGAACCTGTTAGTCGCCTCTTACGACATGCTGGTTGGCATCGGGTAAATTCTTTCTCATCCCAACCAATATGGGACTCCCCCTAACCCGCGGGGGGTACCTGTCCCCTGTTTTTTACAGGCGAGAATAGGCGAGATTGGCGAGTGGGGCGAGGAAGTACCGTTTCTTGGGAACACCTCGCCGCGAGTGACGCTAGCCGACGCCAGGTAGCTTTGGGCTTGCTCGCTTGGCGAGAAAACATGGCGGCCACGCAGCTGCCCGTCCGATTGGCTGTCCATGTTTTTTTACCGGCCAGTGCAGACGACCTTTTCGGAATCGACCAATGGTGTTTAATTCTTGCGTAGCTAGCCATTAAACCGTTTCATAGACAATCTCGCCTCCTAGCTTCGCGAGCGGCTAGCCGAAAGAATATCTCGCCTGAAAGAAACACGCGACTGATTTTCTTAAAAGGGAGATTGCACTGTACTGACCTCTTTCAGGGCATCTTCTTGTGTGTCAAAGTTGAGGTTTTTCACAAACACTGTCGATCCTGGTACACTCTCTTCCCCGCTCTCAGACTCCACCCCAGAATCTTCTTGCTGCAACACAAACAAAGCAAAATCTAAAACCAGAATGTACATAATAATTTGTTAACCAAGCAAAGTTCTGAACAGTATTGAGTCACAGTCCCCAACCAACATAAGAAAAACCGTAACATTAGAACAACTCAACTGCAGTCAAGTGAAAAAAAGTCTTTTATTTCACCAGATCTAACTTTGTGTTGTTCTTTTTCATTACAATAAAAGCAGAGACAATGTATAGAAATGTTGGATGCGACAAGTATAATACAAAATTCAATACTTCGAAACAAAATTGTTAAATGAAATAACTTAAAATAACAGCCGATATTTATTTTAAAAATATTGGATGCTGCAAGAATTACAACACTTTGAAATAACAGTTAAAAAGACAGCCTCAAAAATATATTTTTTAAATATTCATTTTGTTTAAAAAATTAACCAATGTTACCTTTTCTTCACCGACAATGCTATGTAAAACTGATAAGCAACAAAAATCTAAATGATGAGCACCACTGGTCACTGACATCACCCAGTGAAAATGGGAACAAAAATCTAAATCACATTCTGAGACGAACTAGCAAAAGGAGGGAGAAGATGAGGATAAGCCTGTATAGATTATCCTACGTTCATGGGCTGAAACTCCCATGTACACTCGTGTTTTCGGTATGAGTGGGTTTTTACGTGTATGACCATCTTGACTCCGCCATTTAGGCAGCCCTATGCCAATTTCGGAAGATGCATGCTTGGTATTTTCGTGTTTCTGTAACCCACCGAACTCTGACATGGATTACAGGATCTTTCGTGTTTACTTGGTCTTGTGCTTGCGTGTACACATGAAGGGGGATAAGGCAATAGCAGGTCTGCACATTAGTTGACCTAGGATATCAAAAACAATGTCTACCCTTTACCCACCAGGCACGGCCAGGATTTGAACACTCAGCCTTCCTCTTACAGTGGAGTCCAGCTATAACGAACCTGGGTATAACGAAATCCCGCTTTTAACGAACTGCCATTGATTTCCCGGCAGACAGCCTTCTATTTCTTACTTGTTACTTTCCGGCTACAACAAACCTTTTGAACTCATTTGCATAACGAACCCCTCTTATAACAAACACGTTTTCATCGCCCCAGAGCCGTTTTGTCTCTAAAAGTCACAAGGCTACAACGAACTGATGTCAATAATTGTCTCCAAAGACAAAAATACACAAAAATACACAAACACAAGTGCACATCGCGTGATGAGCGAACTCTGAACAAACAGCGGGAGGTGCACGGAACAGCCACCGCCGCTGTGTTTTCACTATTCCAATCAGCTGCTAAGCTATGACTGTGCTCTAAAAAGTCACCAGGCTACAACGGTGTGAGGCGAGATCAAAGGCAGGTCCATTGTGATAGCTGGGTGGCCTTGTTTATAGACACTGACCTTCTTCCCAGGGGTCATTGACCCAGTTTTAGCTATGAGAGGTGGTTCCCCTTTCATATGAGAGAGGAAACACTTCCTGCACCCGGTAACCTATGGGGAGTTTAACCTATGGGGCGGTCTCTTTGATGTCTTGAGAGGAAACTTGGCCAGGGTAGTACATGCACCAGAACTGGTGGACACCATGAAATCGGAGATTGATCAGAATGTACATGTACATGCTTTTACACGACTTTTTAAATTATAAATTTTAATAATAAATTTTAATTTGATTATATACTTACCCAACTCACATAAATGCAATTTACTTCAGTCTAGTGCTAGGACGCTGAATCGTCACCTTGGTAACAAGGGGAGGTAACCCTAAAAAAAGAGCGACCTTGACCCTTTAATATAACGAAGTCTCGCGTGACTTCCTGACCTTGCCGCCATCTTTGAATCATACTCATACGATCGAAAGCGAACAGAAAAACCCCTCTTTTTTTAGGAAACCACAAAACCCTCAAAAGCGGGGCAGGTGGGAGGGTATTCACTATGTGAGTTGGGTAAGTATATAATCAAATTAAAATTTATTATTAAAATTTATAATTAAATTACATTCTTATCCCAACTCACATAAATGCAGATTGCTAATAAAGGCGGTGGGCTGCTCAATCTATAAGCTAGGCAAAAAAAATATACCCAGCTGCAACCATTGCTGGAAGCGCGTTAGAACCGTAACGCCGCGCGCTGCAAAAACCACGCAGGTAAAGGTTGATAGAGAGCTCCTACGATATCCAGTAGAAGAAGTCAAGGACCTCGGGATATCCTACTAATTTGAACACCAACGTAGATAAGACTCTATCTACCCTTGTGATCAAAAACGATAAGAGTAGTTTTGCTTATGAACCTTTAAACCTCCTGTAAAGGACAGGAAGGAGCATAATGAGATAACTGATCAGATTCATAACAATGGATCGCCTATGGCGAGAATCTTAGAAAGAGGAAAACTATAAAAACCATCAGAGATGGTTGTCCTAGTTGTTGATGCCTGACAAAAAGTCTGGACGGAAACAGAGTGAGGTAGAGAGCCTCTATTGAAACCTACATAACACTGTAAGCCAAAGAGTGTGTGAATCTCGCTACCTCTGTGCGCTGCAGCTAGGAGGAAAGGAAGAACGTTTCACGTAAAGTTTATGAAGGCTAGCAGAATGCAGCGGTTCAAAACATGTGGAGCATTAAAACTCCGAAACCAAAAGACCCAGACTTGTCTTGATGTGGTCTTTTGTATTGAACCCTATCCAGTATATGGTCTCTCTGAGAAAGAGACCTGTCATCTTATGATGCGAGCTAAACAAGTCACACTGACAAGATTAGGGAGAAGCATAGCCTAATTCAGGTATTAGGCACAGAAATAGGCCCATGTCCTAACAAACCGTCTGGACAGAGCTCAAAAGAGAATAGTCCAAGATACAAAATACACCCCCCCCCCCTTTTTCCTTCACCTTACTGCCTTATCTCAAAAGGCTAACAAGAGATGAGGAAGGACCCGTTTGCGGGAGTGTGACAGAATGCCACTGATCCTTTCAAATAAAAGGATGAAGCTCTGATAGGAAAACAAGCCCAGAGAAGACAACCATTGTCCTCGATGGCAAAGGGAGTGGGTGTCAGAGAGAGCAAAGTACCCATCTCCCTACACCGTGGCTTGAAATAAAGAGGGCGAACTTCTGTTAACCGGAAATGAATGCCTCGCGGGAGCAAAGCGCCACTGAGTTCGAGTGTGAGTAAACAGCAGTACAATAGCTGAAGCCATAAGGCCACATTTTTTTTTTTTTTTTTTTTTTTTTTTTTTTTTGACCTCAGTTGCATGCAAGGTTGCTTCAACCCATCTTTTTTGCCTCTTTCTTCTTTTTTTTTTCTTTTTCTTTTTGGGCGGTGAGCATATCCTTCTTCATTGGTCTTTTTTTTTTTTTTTTTTTTTTTTTTTCTTCAATGAAATTTGAATTTTGTTTTCTTTTGCATTACAGGTTACATTTCCATTAAATTACTTTTTAATTCAACAGCAATCTAGCTAAGGACAATGGGGATACACCTTTCGTAGCGCAAGTTCTTGTTGAAATACAATTTCCAATGGAATATGCGATTTAGTTTTCTTAACTTTGCTAATGCACATTTTTGCTATCAATAAAACATGGTTAATTAACGCTGATTCCTGACATTTTTCGATTCCGAATAATACATCTGTAATAGACAATAAGAAAGCCCGACCTGTCAGACTGTTCAACATTTTTTCAATATAAGTCCAAAACCTTCTAATTCGGGGACACTCATAGAAAAAGTGTTCCATGACATCCAAAATATGTGGGCACTCGTTACAGTTTTTTGTTTGACTTACTTTCATTTTATGTAATAAAATATTGGTGGGATATAAATTGTGACAAATTTTCCATTGCAACACACGCAGGCGCACTTCTTTTGTCACCTGTCGTGGCAACAACCACGTCTGTTCGACAAAAACAAAATCTAGTTTTCTTTTCCAAAAATCGATTGCATGAGATTTTTCAATGCTATAATTCCGTTTTTTCTTTAAATATAACTTAATTAACTTGGGTTTGCTTTTAAACACATTCAATTCATCATCAGTTATATCTACATTAACTATATGTGCTGGGTTGTCTACAATCCAATCTTTCCATTGTTTTGGAATTGCATTCATCACAGCGTTGTATTCAAAAAAGGTTATTGCAGGGTTTTGCTGCACAGTGATCTGAACATCTTCACATAACAGAAACTGATTTCTTTCAACATTCAACAAATCATTTATAACATTAAAACCTTTCTGGCGCCATTTTACAAAATCCAACACTTTACCTTTAAACTGAACCAGTCTATTATTAAATAACAGTTGATTACCAACATCATTTCTGTCAACTTCCTCTAAACCTACTTTATTTTTATTATCAAGATATGTCAAAAATACCTCTTTCCAAAAATCATTTTGAACTTTTTCAATTCCTTGTAATTCCTTTTGTGTACAATTAATTTTTGCCAAATGATTAAAATCTGTTAATTGTTTAATGTGCCATTTTGGGATTGCACTCCAATTTTCTCGACCTGCTTCATGCAACCGTCCAATCCAATTTAAATAAAACACTTTCTGTATATCAAACATATTGATCATTTTCAATCCACCATGCTCATATTCAGACTCCATAATTTTCCTTTTTATCTTTTCAAAAGCTTTTTTATTACTATATTGTTTTTGCCATACAAATTTGTATAGTTTCGTGTTTAGCTGTGTGAGAACTTGCTTTGGAAGACCAACAGACTGCATAATATACACAAATGGGGAAGTCATAAACGTTTTAATAACTGTTATTTTTCCCTGTATACTGAGATCTCTTTTACTCCACTGTTTAATCATGGCATCAAGACTCTCCATTTTGAATTTCCAGTTTTCCTCGATGTCTTTTGCCATTTTACAACTACTAAATTTAATCCCTAAAATTTTAATCTCCTTAACAACGTGGAAAGGCAGATTAGGTTCCGTTGGTTCTCTCCCCATTCTTAAAGCTTTCGTTTTATCTAAGTTTAATTGTAGCCCTGAGACTTTGCTAAATTGGTTCAATATGTTCATTGCCATGTTAGCATCATCTCGGTTTTTTAAAAACAGGGTTGTATCATCTGCCATTTGTTTTATCTTTATGACCGTACCATCCTGATTAATCATGTTCGGTGTAATTATTCCAACTATAGGGCTGTTTCTTATCTTAATCGCCAACAGTTCTACCGCCAAGACGAAAGCCAACGGCGAAAACGGGCAACCTTGTCGAATTCCACTAAATACGTTAAAACTCTCCGATAACCAACCTCCATGATTTATACAGCTTGTAGTACCTTTTATCAAAATCTCCACCCACTTTTTAAAACTAGATCCAAATCCAAATCTGTCAAAAACATTAAGAAGTAGTGACTTTGATATACTGTCGAAAGCTTTTTTAAAATCCAGGGCAAGCAGATAACCCGCCTTTCCACTAACATTAAAGTAATTAACCGCATCGTCAATCGTTCTAATCACTGTTGATATATTTCTGTCTTTTAGGTAACCAACCTGATCTACACTGATTAGTTCATTAATTACTAAACCCATTCTTCTTGCCAAAACTTTAGCTAGAATCTTATAATCAGTATTAGTTAAAGTAATTGGTCTCCAATTACTTAATCGTTCTCTATCCAAATCTTTTCCTTTATGCAACAATATTATCACCCCTTGATTTTGCGTATATGATAACTCTTCCCTTTCAAATGATTCATTAAATGAATCAACAAGCAATCTGCTTATCTTGCTCCAAAATACTTTCATGAAATCAATAGAAATTCCATCAACCCCGGGGGCCGAGCCATTTTTCATGCTACACAGAGCGTCGGCTGCTTCTGCGGGATTTACTAACCCCTCACATAAACGTGACTGTTCTTCACTAAGGCGTGTAACAAATTCTTGCGACAAAAATTCCATACTATCTTTTACCGTATTTTCAGAATCAGTTTTCAGACTATACAAAAGTGTATAATATTCTTTTTGTTCTTGTAAAATCAATTTCTGGTCGGTTATTGTATCACCCGCTAAAGTGCTGAGGCGTGACATAATGTTTTTCTTCTTTTGTCTTTTTTCTAAGTTACAAAAAAATTTTGTGTTTTTTTCCCCCTCTTCTATCCACTTCACCCTAGCTCTAACCTGTGCACCCCTTGCTTTTTCTAGTTCTAATAATTCTAACTTTTGTTTCAATTTTAGTAATTCTGTTTGCAACCCATTATTTTCAATCTTATCAATCAATAATCTTTCCAGTTCTCTTAGGCGGGTTTGTAACCTGATTTCTTCATTTTTCCTATTACACGACTGTTTTTTACCAAATTCAATGCAGAAATTTCTTATCTGTACTTTTGCCAATTCCCATCTGTTTATTGCTGAGGCATCATTCTCGGCTTCTTCAACCAAAACATCCAGAAGTGAATTCATTTGTTCCAGAAAATGTTGATTTTTCAAATAACTGTTGTTGAACCGCCAGTAACCTGGACCTCTAATAAAATCCTTGTCATTCATTTCGACAACAACAGCTTTGTGATCTGAACTTGGAACACAAATATGATCTGCTGATACACACGATAACAACACTCCTCTAGATACAAAACAATAATCAAGACGCCTGGCAACAAAGGGGTTAAATCTGTTCCAGGTATAATCTTTTTCATCATCATGAAAGTATCTCCATATGTCAGTTAAGGTATTGGTTAAATCTGTGAAAACTTCAATTTCTCTGTTACTATGAGGCCGGCCAGAAATAATGTCAAGTTCATTGTTGACCACACAGTTAAAATCACCACATAAGATAAACTGGTCGGTTTCAAGTTCATCCACAATATTTCTAATAGAATGGAAAAATGCCATTTTCTCATTTGATTCATTGGGAGCATACACATTTAATCACATATTCTTACTCCAATTCTTATGAATGCATTGACTTTAGTCCCACATGCTAGATGTCGAAAAACCTCTCAAATTACCTGCCCTTAGTAGGGTGGTAACCAAGCTAAAAGCGACGCCATAGCCGGTGCTATGGCCTGACCTTGCTCAGTTACCCATAACACCCTGCGCACCACGCGAGCGCCAGCATCCGTAATAATCATTCTCGACTTTCGACAACACACGGTGGACGTGTCCGAATTTCGCTCTCACTTTTGGCCTTCACATGCCTGCTCGTCCTTGAGACTAGCCGGTTCTTGGGGGTCTACCTGTCCGCCTACCTTTTGGTGAGATCTTTCCTGTGTATGTTTGGTATAAATGTTGATAGCTTTGTGTTGAACACGCACGCAGAAGTTTTTTGTTCTGGGTGACTGTTTTTCGCCGGTCTTAAAATGGCCGACAACAAAGCTAATCTTGGCGCGAGACTGGAAGGTGACAAGGCTCTTAGCCTGGTTTAGAAAACTATACCTAAGAGTAGCCTAAGAACTTTGATTTGCCTATTATGCGGGTCGTAGATCCGTCAAACAGCACTTCTTTTTATGTTCCTATCCCTCCGAGGGCGGGTTCAGTTCTTTCACAGCTCGCTTCCCCTGTTGGGGTTTAATCAGCCTTTAGGCTCCTTATAGACTTTTTGTTGGATCGTCGTCGGTGCGACTGATGGGGGAGGGGTGGCCGTGTGGCTATTCTTTCCCCTTTCTCTGAGTAAGAGGAATCAGTCAATGTCCTCCTTTTGGGGGGACTTAACGATGTTTTGGTCTGTATTTTCAGCTGTTTCAGGCACGATCGGCGGTTCTGGCCTCCCGTTTGTCAGCTTCGCACTGTGGTCAAGTGCAAATGGCCTGGTCGGTTCAGCCCGTTTTTTGCCTCTGGTGGCTCTGGGCTGTTCTCGAGCACCCCTTCCTTTAGGAGGGGGGGCCTGCTCCCTGCCTGCGTTTAACCACTCTGATTACCGCCGGTACTTCACAGTGTGTTACGCAGCCCCCCGCCAATGGGGGGGGGATAGGGGGGGCGCTCCTGCGTCGCACCGTCGCCTGGTGCAAACGGCCAGTTCGGTTCAGTCCTTTCTGCCACGGGTAGACTGGGTTGTTCGCGAGCACTCTCTCCTTTAGGAGAGGGGGCCAGCTCCCCGCCTGCTTTGGCCGCTCGGCTTGCTTTTAAACAGCACTGCTGGGTCGGTCAGGCAGCCCCCTTACTGTGAGGAAGGGGGAGTGGGGGGGCACGGTAAGTCACGGCCAGGGCTTGTCCCACTCTGCCCTTTGCGGGCAGGGGGCCGTGTTAGCTTCCCACCCTTTCCCGCCCCCCGGGCGCGTTCGGGTGGCGGCTTTCCAGGCTACGTTACATACCCCTTCTCTGCTCCATTCGGGGCAGGGTGGGGGGGGGGGTATCAGTGGCCCACTCTTTCCCGCCCATCGGGCGGGATCGGGTGGGGGCTGGAGTAGCGTTCCACCCTTTCCCTCCTCTGAGTTGGACGGGGTGGGCGCTGTTGGACTGTCTTCACAGTCTGTGCCTCAATTGTCCTGGCCCGACAATCGTTCGCCTCCCCTATCGGGGTGGGCGGGCGGTGGGATATAGGACTACGGCAGGTGGACGGAGGGGGGTCGGCCGTTGTTCGGTTCGTCTCTCTCCGTCGCTCTTACTGCTGTGACGAGCCACCCCCCTCCCCATCTGGGGCATGGAGTGGCTCAGGCCTTTCTACACAGCGGGGGTGCTATGTACGGCTTTCCAGGCTACGTTACATACTCCTTCTCTGCTCCTTTTGGGACAGGTGGCTGTGTTAGCTACCCGCGCTTGTCGCGGGTCCACCCTTTCCCTCCCTCTGGGTTGGACGGGGTGGGCGCTGTTAGACTGTCTTCACAGTCTGGCCTCTATGGTCCTGGCCTGACAATCGTTCTTCTCCTCTATCGAGGCCTTTCTACACAGCGGGGGTGCTATGTACGGCTTTCCAGGCTACGTTACATACTCCTTCTCTGCTCCATTTGGGACAGGTGGCTGTGTTAGCTGCCCGCGCTCGTCGCGGGTAGCGGTCGCGGAACAATGAGCTTGACTCTCTTTTGTTCTCGGCAGGGTGTCTCGCACAGTGGTCAGGGAACAATGAGCTTTGCTCCGTTTTGTTCTCTGCACGGGCTGTGCCGGCTGTCTACCTGGGACAGGCGGAGACAGAATATACTCTTTCTCTCCAGTCTCCCATTCTTTGTATTCACAATGGTCTGCGGGGACTCGGCTATAGTATCACCTGGCCAGTGGTCATTGTCCTTAGCCAGCATAGGTCACCCCCCCCCCCCCCTCCTAGGGGTGGGTGAGTGATAGGGCTACTTGACTTTGGCAGGTGGACGAGCGAGGATCGGCCGTTTACGGCCGTTTCTCTGTTTCAGTCCTTGCCCCCTCTAGGGGTTGCGGCTGTGCTGGACCACCCCCCTCCCCACTTGGGGTGAGTTGTGGTTCAAACTAGGTAGTCTGGTTCTTAGCACTGGGATGCTTCTCTCGCACAGTGGGTGGGGTAAGATGCGCCGGGCCCGGCTTTGTCTTGTTTCTCCACTCTATCTCCTTCTCGGCAGAGATCTGTGCCAGTTACCAACCCCTCTTCCCCCCACCTCTTGTTCAGGTGGGCGGTTTTGGGTTGGCAGTCAGAGACTGATCACGCTTTCCATCCACACTCTTGGCGGTGTTATCGGCAGGAGTATTTAGTGCGCGACCTCCCCGGTCTCCCCTCCTTTTGTGTTTTACACAACTGGTGGTTAGGTTCGGACTCCTTGTTGGAGGAGGGGGAGTGTATAGGGTTGCCTACTGGTTGTAGGCTTCCCATACATAGAGCGGCTGCTGTTGCAGTTTACTTTGTCCCGGATAGGTTGGGGGTGTCTCTCTTCCTTCCTCTTCCGGGATGGCTTTGGGTTTTCACAGGCTTTCTCGCAATTTGTTTCATTTGCTGAGTCTCCGGTGATTGCCTACCTCATGCCACACTTTTGGCTTGTTCCGCACCTTAGGATAGTGGTCTTCATCCTACACCTTTCCCGCTGCTTTTTACGCAGGGGACTGCTGGCTTCGGGGTTTCAGGCTGCTTCATCCTCACTTTTAGTGCGGAAGAAGATAGCAGGGAATTTTCAGGCTCAGGGTCTGATCCGCACTTTTTATTGCCAGGGGCTAGTTTCTGGCTTCGCTTACAGACCACAGGGAACATGGAGGTTTTATGATGTTACTCCTCCCTCTCCTCTCTGGAGGAGCTAGGATGGCATGGTTTGGAGTTTTCTGCTTTGGCTGAGACTCTCTTCTGTGCTTTCTTATAGGCAATCTTATCCTCCCTGATCGCTCTTTTGGGTTAGGGAGGATGCCTTGGATAAGGCTTTAGCCAGGCTGCTGGCAGCTTGGGCTAGGGTCGTCACTGAGCGGAGAAGTTTCTCGGTGACGTTTTAGGCCCACACTGTTTTTGCTTGGTGTGATCTCCTTCCTTTACAAGGGGTTTGATTTCATGCTGGTTGCAGGAAGCAAGGGTCAGGCTTTTTCGGGGGTTGTTAAGACCTACTCAATAGCTGGAATCTTTCCCTTCCTTCGTGGACCTCTGGCAGCGCATTTATGCGCTCCCGGTTACAAAGGGGTGTTTTGGTTCAGTGTCGCCTCCCTCTCTGCGGGAGGTGGGTCGGCATGGGCTAGAGCTTTCAGCTTTGGCTGAGATTTTCCTCGGTGCTCTCACATGAGCTTTCCTTCTGCGTTTCTGCACACAGGAAAGGGCTCGGTTTCTGGGGGTGTTGGTCTCTGGACTATCTCGGGGGCTGGTTGAGCTTTTTCAAGGTCAATCAGCTTGTCAGCTGCACTTTCTTTTGGTGTTGAACCAGGCTTTTTGCCTGGTGCTCTCAGTAACCAGGCAAAATTCCGAGCTGTCCTTATCCCAGGTTTTTTACCTGGGCATGCTGTTCGACTTTGTCTCTTGGAAGGTTTATTCTTCACACAAGAGGGAATAGGGAGGCTATAAGCTCTTTTCACTGCCAGACGGGCACGAGAGCAGGCCTCTGCGGGGTCTTTAGACCCGATCTTCGGTCGGACGGTATCGATAGCTATGCTGGCCCTCTAGTCTTTCCTCAAGTTTTTTGGGGGGTTCGGCCTCTCAGGTCTGGGACATGAGGGTCCTCCTCCAGAGTGGGTTCCTCCACTCGGGGAGGTGGCTGGAATCCTTTTGGATCGCTCAGGGGACTTTTTTCCCTAGCTCTGTTTCCCCCTGGACTTAGACCGCTTTATGGATGCGTTTTCGTCTAGATGGGGCCTGCACTGGCAATTGCAGTCTTGAGGCTGTGATGTAGACGCAAATCCTTGGGCTTCTCTTTTGCCTGAGGTTAGGAGCAGTGGCTCTTAGTCTACTAGCCTTTCCTTTTTTGCTATTTACAGGCATGGCCTGTTGCATTCGGGCAATTCTTCTGTTGCTTCTTATGTGAACTAGCTGGGGTGAGCAAGTTCTCGCTCCCTGTCAGACAGAGTATAGGGGATTCTGATCGAGTTTCACACTAAATCATTTTCTCAGGGGAATTTCTCCCCGGCCAGCTCTGCGATCTGGCCGACTCGCTCAACAGGTCCTTTCAGGGCTTGCACAGGGGTTGGCCCATCTTCTGACGGGTCTGGAGGCGTGCTGTTTGTGTTTTAGATCATGGGTTCTGACTCTGGTCTTTGGGAACGAAGCATATATTTCCTCCACTTTATCTGTGTATGCTCCTTTTTTGGCCTCCTTGGCCAATTGGGGATTTAGAGCGGGGGTGCAACTCCTTAGCGCCCCTCTCTCAAGCCAGGTGGTTTTTCACCTCTGTTTCAGTTTTTGGCTTTGGGCAGCTGGGCCTCTTCTTTGAGGTTCCGGCTTCTCGGCTATCTCAGCTGTTTTGAAACAAATAGGCCTCTCTTCTGTTGCTCATGGCGCTCTTGTCGGCATGATCAAGGGACCTTGTTTTACGAGGTTTAGAGGCTCCCCCTTGTTTAGCGCGTGGGACTTTGTTCTACTTACTCTGGGCCTCAGCCCTATAGGGCAGTGAGGCGCATGCGTTTTGGGGGTTTGCCAGAGGATGTAGCCTTAGGGCTTTTGGTTCCGTTTGTTCACGGTTTTTGGCCAGGGTTTGGGGTTTCAGAAACCTGGTCAATATCCTCTGGTGTTTGATTCCCTCCTCTTGGGAGGATTATCGCTCCGGGAGATTCGGATTTTCTAACTGTCTGGTTGGACTTTTTTAATCCCTTTTTTGACGTTACTGTCTTTTGGAACCACGAGCTTTAGCTCAGGTTCTTATTTCTTTACAATGGAGCGAAAGAGACGTCTTTTATTTGTCTCTCTCTAGGGGCTCTGCTACATTCATAGGACAGTCCTATGAGTGGTGCGTTACGAACAGGGGGGGGGGGGCGTTCAGTCCTCCCTCTATTCCTTTTCAGGCGTTCGGGAGTCTGGTGTTCTTCTCTGGCTGGTGGTGTTCCTCTCGCCTATGCGAGGTTTGCCAACAGCTCGGGTACAGATTTTGTGCTTCTTTTATTGCCGTGTTGCGTTCTGGTCGCCTAGGCGAAGCTTTGCAAACGGCTTACTGGAGATCAGATGATGTGTTCATCGGTTTCTATCTTCGGGATTTCTCCTGCACGCGGCTAGATGGCTCCAGTTCATTGCTGGTTTTAGTTGCTGCAGGGCAGGTTCTTACAAGGACATAAGTAGGTTCCCTCCACCTTTAGGAGGAATCTGCATTCATAAGAATTGGAGTAAGAATATGTGATTAAATCGAAAATTTTTAATTAAATTTTGATTTAATATAATATACTTACCCAATTCTTATAGTTAATACCCTCCCATCCGTCCCCGCTGGATTATGTCCTTGGGGGTTTGTTTGACTAATAGTCTCGAATGATTATTACGGATGCTGGCGCTCGCGTGGTGCGCAGGGTGTTATGGGTAACTGAGCAAGGTCAGGCCATAGCACCGGCTATGGCGTCGCTTTTAGCTTGGTTACCACCCTACTAAGGGCAGGTAATTTGAGAGGTTTTTCGACATCTAGCATGTGGGACTAAAGTCAATGCATTCATAAGAATTGGGTAAGTATATTATATTAAATCAAAATTTAATTAAAAATTTTCGATTTATAATATTAATGCACTGTTTTCTGTATTCTACAGAGATAACAACAACCCGTTCTTGTTTTTTTACTAATTAAATTTTTCCATCAAAATGTTTTGACGTCAAAATGACCTCACCCTTACTGTAACATGTTCCAGCTTGTGCAAATACTTCCCCTCCCCATTGTTTTTCCCACAATATTACATCTTTACAACTTATGTGTGTTTCTTGCAAACAAATAATATCAAACTTTTTTTCTCTCAAAAATTTAAACAACGTTGTTCTTTTCCATTTGTTTCTCAGTCCTCTACAATTCAACGAACATACACGCAGTTTACTCGCCATTAGGGCATGATACGTTGGTAGTGAACGTGGTCATATCAAGTCTACACAGACTAAATACCAAAATCGTGATCAAAGGGCTTGTCCGTAATCCAGTCCAAAATCGAAATCCAAGTCCTGACACTGACAACCCGTCATCCCCACCTCTCTCTTTCATCAGGTACCTCTCCTTCACCTTCTACCCATCCCTCTCCCTCCCCCTGTTCTTCTCCGTTGTCACTGTCTGTTTTATCACGCCTTGGAAACTTGTCCACGGGTGAGCGGTCCTTCTCTCCAGAAAGGCGACGCTTAGGTGTTGTTGATCGCTGTCTCCCGTGCTCCACGCGTTGCATACTCATGGATAGGGTGAGCTGTCTTCTGTCGACTGGTGTTTTCTGCTCTTTTCTCCCTCTTGACAACACCTGTTTACCTCCACCTCCCTTCCCCTTTGTTTTGTCTGTACCATGTTCGTCTTTGTCAGTTTTGCTAACGCTTGGCACGTGCAGCGCGCTGTCATGTGTGGCTGCACTAGTGTCAATGGAAGACTGAGCCTCCACTACCGTCAGTACGTTCGTCTGTGCGTTCGTCTGTTTGTCTGTGTCTTGTCCTGTCATGTTCTGCACTGTGTTGTTTCCGGAGAAAGCACAGACACTGTCCCCACGCTTATGCCCCGCCAACTTGCAAGCAAGGCACACCACATCATTTTCACACACAGAGACATGGTGGTTGGTTTGCAGGCATTTTGAACATACAATATCTTTTCTCACTGTCTTCTGTTCCCTATGGTAGATCTTTGCCTGAAACCCGGCAACAGCGAGTGTTTTCTCAAGGGGTGTTTTGGGGACGGTTATGAAAACGAACCTCCTCCCTGTCTGAAACCTTGTTAGCTTGTTGTCTTTGTCTCTGTAACACTCAAGTTTTATGGCCGATCTTAGCTCACAGCCTGTCTTCGCGATAGAGTGTTCAATTTCACTGTTTGCCACTGAAATGGGAATATCTGATACCCACAGTTTTGTTGACGGCTCTTCGGTTCCAGAATCATCACGCAGAATGAAGGGGTTAGTGTGAGACACTTGCAATGTACAGTTGCGAACATTCATACCTTTGATGAGCAACTCATTTCTGGCTGCTTGCGTAGTCGGGTATATCCGCCATAAGCCACGGATGTCCTGAGCGCCTGTAATGGAGCCCCGACCAGCGGTCCTCTCTGCTGCCACACACAATTCCAAACCTGTTACCACGTCCTCCTCACTGCGAACTACATCTCTCTTTCTTAGAAAGACCGGCAGTACCGCTTCCATTTTCCGTAACGGGAGAGCGCACAAAAACGAAAACACCGGTCTCTGATTCAGCGTGTTGCGGAGCGAGCAAAAAACCGTGACCTCTCGCAGCGGCTGTCGCTAGCCGAATCCATAAGGCCACAGCTTGAAAGTTAGAAAGAATGCCTGAAAGGCCCATATTCAAAACGGTCACCCGTCCCGGTAGCAACCGAGACCGATGACGCTTAACCTCGGTGGTCAGAACGAGACCGAATTGCGGCCTTTGCTGAAAAACGAAAAAGACTAAGCCGAGGCTACAAAGATGAGGGTAAACTTTCCCTATTGCAAAATCAGGAGTGAAACGTAAGGAGTATTGAAAAACCTGATTGCATGCTAGTACTATGATAGCCCAGCCCGCAATTGGGAAAGACACGCGAGGGTATCAGTAACCCGATACGCTCTTAGACTAAGCTCCCATCCCGAGAGAGGGGTGCGTGAGCGTCTTCAAATTTCAGTTTCCCGATGACCGTAACATTAGAGGCATTACATGAAGTCAGTTCAAAAAACCTTGAGAAAATAATCTCAAAGTAAGAGAACTGGCCTAGGGATAGAATACGGCTTCCGTATAAAACCAAGGTTTCCTTAACTGGAAAATCAAGTACTAGAAACCTAAAGTTGGGAAAAATCGCTGAGGGGAAGGTAAGCTGTACCCTCCCTCTGCCCTTTGAGCGAAATTGGCTCAGCCTAAATTGACGCTTAGAAAGCGTGCAGAAAGACCTGAGAAAGTACCCAAAGCTGAATCCCTGAAATGAAAAACCAAGATTCAACTTTCGGATAAACAGAGGGGAAGGCGCGGTAAAACCGGGCGCCTGTATGCCATACTGTGACACGTGTGACGTCACTTCGACGGCCTAGCCGAGAAGGCTAAAGAATCTAACAGGGCGAACAAATGCGTACCATTCTGCGATGTAGGAGAAAACTCCTAGCACATTGCAAATAAGAAAAATCCAGGGGCCGTCGCAGTGAAGGCTACAACGAGAGTGTAGCCTGTTAACTCGCGGGAGAAAGCCCTGCAAGGCGTAATGCCAAAGTAGAAACACTGACCTCAAGGAATGTGATTCTATTCCTTGCTGGCAAAACATAAACAACAACTCACCGTCTTTTGCGTGTGGGAGAAAACCACCCCAATGCTCAAGACTTCTGTGCCAAACCTAAGTTTAGCCACATGATGATGATTTAGTTCTTTCCGTAACCTCTCAGAAAGAAAAGCTGAACCTAAGGAATTTCTGCGAGTCCTTTGTGCTGCGCAACGAAAGTCGCCACAAGAGGTAGGCTTAGCCGGAAAAGACCCGACTGAGAGGCTACGAACAGTAGCTCAGCGAGCCTAATAGAGATTTTGAGTCAGAACGTGAGCCAAAAATTTGGACATGTTCTGGCGATTTGTCGGAACCCAAAGCTTATGACTCTAAAGAGAAAGCGCGATTCCGTAAACCGTAAAAGCCAAGATTGTTTTAATAGCTTGCCTTGTTTTTCCGCCACTGAGGCGAAAAACTAGCGGCCTTAGCAGCTTCACCCGAGAAGGTGAAAAATAAGAGATATGCCGCACCATAGATGGGCGTACATACCACAAAGCTGCCTAAGGTAGAGGGTCTAACTCTAAGTGTGTTTGCTTAGCTTCGTTATCCTGCCTAATTTGAGGCAAAGTGGCAAGCTGAAGCAGTTCACGGCCCCTCCCAGAAGATGGGGAGGGATGCACCGTAGCATAAACGTGCGAACACCCCCCTGATGAGCCACAAAAGGCAAAGAGCGGAGTTGATCCGCCTCTTACTTGTAACCTGAGCCACGCGATGGCTGACCAGACAAGCAAACCTCTGTGAAAGGAAAAGATTAAAGTGACTCAAAAGTGTCTTTAAATCTTAGATCCTAGAGGGAAAAGAGAACCTGCACACGTGCACGGACTGTGCAATAAAAGCGCTGGGAGGCTCCGCTGCTCAGTAGACTTTAGCCAAAGCGGCTAGAAGCGTCATAGTCTCCCGTGCGTCACGACAAAACTCGAAGTTGACAAGCGCAGAGAAGATAACACGCAAGAAAAATCTTTGCAAAGTTTCCGAACTCGAAAAGATCATGTGCTTATTCCCTCAGAGCAAGAGAGAGGACTCAGTATAACGTACTGTTGTACTGTAGCCGTCCTCCCTAACAGAAAAGTGACATCTTTCTCTACCGCATCGCACCAAACTTGAATGAGTCTAATGCCAACGCGATAGATCTCGACAGAGATCTCTGCAACGTCTCATAGAGAGACACTAACTCGAGCAAGCCTAAGCCAGTCTCCTCCAAAGACAAAAGAGAATTCTCCGTAAACGGGACTACTCTGTCTCTGCTGTATCCAACTTGCCGACTGCAAGCTCCGGTGTGACCGGAAGAGTGGAACGAGGCAAGGCAAACAAGTCAACCAAGTTGACTGAGTTATGCTGCAGTGTAAACTTCTTAGTCGAACCAGCAGGCAAAGCTGAGGCTAAACACGAAGAAGCAAAGTAAGGCTGCGCTGACACAGGAGCCAGACCAAGAGCTGTTAACAGCAGTACAGCGTGAAACGCACCGCCATGCTGAACAGTAGCTAGCTTAGAAAGCTCAAACGCTACCAACGGGGATTCCCGAAAACAGAACTGCTGCTTCTCAGAACAGAAACGGAAATCCCCGAAAGCGGAAGGAGGTTGGGCAAACAAACCAACAGGTGTTGCACCACACTCCTCGAAATACCATGAAACAACTTCCGCCGCCAAAGCCAGTGCTTGCGGAAGTTTAACCGGTATACGGAAGTCGGCATCTTCGTCATCCTGAACGGAAGCACCGAAATCCGACTGAAAATCCCGCACATCCGTGCAACCAGGCAACGCACTTCCGCCCTGACCACAATAGTCAGGCGAAAGCGTCACCCGGAAGGGACGACACGCGAGGGATACGATACCCAAGCGGTGTGTCCCTAGGGACTGCTTCCGCCCCAGCGGGCGGAAGCGGGGACCGCTGTGAAGCCACACCGACCGGACGCAATGCGGTGGGTGACAACACCAAGCGGTGTGTCCCTAGGGACTGCTTCCGCCACAGCGGGCGGAAGCGGGGAATGCTGTGAAGCCACACCGACCGGACGCAATGCGGTGGGTGACAACGGACGCAAGTCCCCTGTTCGGTGAGACCGAACACGTATCTGGGCTCTCCCCCTGTGCTATCCGCTCAAGCTTACGGAGCGGCCTCACACAGGGACGGCTTTCACACACGCGGCGTACCGACGTGGCTACTCTCTCCAGTATACGATCTTCGCTTTGGCCGGAGAACCCGGTTACTAACGAAGAATAAATACCTTGAACGTAAACAGGCCGACCACCCGAAGAGGCCTGAGAACGCAGAAGAGAATGACCGTCACTGCCATCAAAAGACGCATGCACGTCAGCGGACGTGACTGTGGCCAAAGGAGGAACACGCCCCCTGCCCAGGGAACGGGAATCGCCAACACCAGGAGGAAAAGACAGCAGTACTGCCTTGGTCGACGAAAATTCTGCTGAAAGTGCTGAAATCTGGGCGCTCAGAGAGCGCAAAAAGGCACAAACATCTAGCTATATCACCAACAGAGCTAGAACCTGAAGCAACTGTAATTGATTCTAAGACAATTTTGGCATGGGTAAAAAACAGGCATGTCAACAGTAGCTCATTGAGCGCAAAAACACAGAAACATCTTGCTTATCACTAACAGAGCTAGAACCTGAAGCGACTGTAATTGATTCCGAAGGCAATTTTGGCATGGAAAATTCAGGCATGTCATTGTCAATAAAAACATCGAAAGAAGGTTTGACGAGAGATCTGAGACGTTAATCACAGCAAGACTCACAGAGGCTTTCGATTTACGGGGAGGCTTATTTGACAGGAGAAGGCTCCGCCACTGGCTTAGAGTTTTCTTTTACCACTAACCGACATGGTGGGTGAAAAGTGTAAACAACAGCTAAGCGCTGGCAAAACCTAAGTCAAACTATCAATGAAAATATCAAAATAGCTCACCCCAAACACACGTAGAGAGCAGAGGAACGTGCACGAGTACCAAGGTGTGGGTCTGACACAAGCAGCATCAGACAAAAACGGCTGAAAAGCCGGAGCGAAAACGAACACGTCCGTGTTCACTGTATTGAAGACTTACAAATCAGGGAAGAAGGAGTGAAGAAACTACTTCAGAACATCAAGATAGCAAAAGCACCAGGACCAGACCAGATCCCAAACCGCATACTGAAGGAGTGCGCCAATGAACTGGCCCCTGGACTCACTGCCATCTTCCAGCTGTCTGTCGACTCAGGCTGCCTACCGTCCGACTGGACAAATGCAAATGTCTCCCCCGTCTACAAGAAAGGCGACAAACACCTTGCTGAAAACTATCGCCCCGTCTCCCTCACCTCCGTACCCTGTAAGCTCCTTGAGCACATCATCTGTAAACACCTCCTCAAGCACTTAGAAAAGAACAAAATCCTCACCAACCTCAACCATGGCTTCCGATCAGGCTACTCATGTGAGACACAGCTCGTCGTCACACTTCAAGACCTCTGCAGGAACTATGACAACGGTAAACAGACCGACATAGCCATCCTGGACTTTTCAAAAGCTTTCGACACTGTGCCACACCCAAGCCTGCTGTATAAATTACAGAGTTATGGTGTGAAAGGCAACCTGCACAGCTGGCTGCAAAACTTCCTGACGAAAAGACTGATGAGAGTGGTAGTCGACGGAGAGGAGTCAGTTGAAGTCCCTGTAGATTCAGGCGTACCACAGGGTACCGTACTCGGACCAGTCCTATTCCTCTGCCACATCAACGACTTGCCAGCGTCTGTGAAGTCACAAGTGCGCTTATTTGCAGATGACTGCCTCCTGTACCGCACCATCAACTCCTACAGTGACCACCACATACTCCAAGCCGACTTGAAAACCCTGGAAGAATGGGCAAACACCTGGGGCATGCGCTTTAACGCAAAAAAATGCTACATCCTTAGCATCAGAAACAAGTCCAGCTTTTTCTACAACCTGGACAACCACATTCTCCAGAAAGTCAATAGCAATCCCTACTTAGGCGTCACCTTTACTGATGACCTCAGCTGGACCACACACATCAACAAAATCGTCAAAAAGGCAAATTCCACCCTCGGCCTACTTAGAAGAAACCTCCGTTCCTGCCCACAAAGCTGTAGACGTACTGCCTATGTGTCCCTCATCCGCTCAACCCTGGAGTACAGCTGTCTCGTCTGGGATCCGTACAAACAAGGCGATATAGACAGCCTGGAAAATGTACAGAAACGAGCAGCCAGATTCATTACCCAAAACTACAGGGACCGAAACCCAGGATGTGTCTCAGAGATGCTCAGCAGACTACAGCTTCCCCCACTCCAGGAACGCCGGAAACAACAGAGACTCACATTTCTGTTCAAAGTGGTCAGAGGGCTGGTCCCCGCAGTACCCCCTGAGAAATTCATCCAGCAACAAAAATCAAAAAGACAAGTGAAACAACGAGTGAACAAAGACTTTACATCATCAGCCACAGTCAGAAATATCACAAGAAACAACAGCCAGTGCTTTACTGTGGAGTGTACTAAAACACCAGTGTACAAGTACTCTTTTTTCACAAGAACAGTTATTGACTGGAACAACCTTGATGACAACACGATCCAGTCGTCAACGGTCAACGAATTCAGAGGAAAACTGCCAACCGCTGACTAAAACACCAAGTGCTCTCCCCAAATTCCGCCAACGTATATTCCCAAGCTTGGGACCTGTTGGCGTAACTTATCAAGATCAAGATCAAGCGCTGAAGAGAGTATGAGTATGATTCAAAGATGGCGGCAAGGTCAGGAAGTCACGCGAGACTTCGTTATATTAAAGGGTCAAGGTCGCTCTTTTTTTAGGGTTACCTCCCCTTGTTACCAAGGTGACGATTCAGCGTCCTAGCACTAGACTGAAGTAAATTGCATTTATGTGAGTTGGGATAAGAATGTAATTTAATTTTACTTCTAAAATTGTGACAGTAAAGTGAACATTTGAACTATGCCTCTATGGATTATATTATGAAGCTGTTGAAAACATGCAGAGATTGTACTCTCCAAGGAAAGATCGATGGGACGATCATTTGAAGGTGAGTGGGAAAACTTGTCTTAAGGCCATTTAGGGTTGAAAACTCTACAGTGAATTACTGATATAACGAACTAAAATGTATCTCCCTTGAGATTCGTTGTACCCGGACTCCACTGTAGAAGGCCTGCGCCTTATCCACTAGGCAATTGTGCCCGTTGCCTGTGTAGATAAAAAGAACATACCTTTTTTGATGTTTCTTCGTTTGGTGTGGGCTCTTCTTTCTCTTCTGTCTCTGGCATTTGCTCATCTTTGTCATCTTCCTCCTTTGTGTCTGCACTGTCTTTGTTGAACACAGCCATCGGAGCCCATTCCAAGTACAGGGGTAGGTACTTAAACTGAAAATAATCATTATCATTACTTTCCTACTTTTCTTCTTCTTCTTCATCATCATCATCATCATCATCATCATCATCATCATCATCATCATCATCATCATCATCATCATCATCATCATCATCGCTGTTGCCATAATCATCATTTCTTTTTCATTCGCTACAATTTTCCACTGGTATTTAGTGGGGACATATCATGCCATCTCATTTTTGCAGTTTATCTAGATTTCTCGACTGATTTCACGAAACGAATAATTTCAAAACCGTACAAGGAGAGAGAGAAAGTTTGCCTCAATAAAAGCAAGAGTATTCACTCTTTCAAAACCGGTACAAACCAGACCGAGTTATTTCTGTAGTTCATCTATCTGTCTTTTTTAGCTCACCCTTCTGTAGGCCAGTTTGGTGAACCCTCGCTTGGCTTCTGACGGTTCCTGAAACTCTATGATGGCTGAGCTTCCGTGTGGCGGCAAAACGACTTTGCTGACTGTGCCGTACTTGCTGAACACCTCTCGCAGCTCGTCAGCCTGTGTCTCCGCTGGTAAGTCCTTGGCTAAGATCACTGTCTTGCTTCTCTCCCCGTCTGCCTGTCAATTGGAATAAATGAACACAAATGAATGCACGCACATGCACACATACACGCATGCGCACATGCCGGATCACACACACACACGCACACACCGGATCACACACACACACACACACGTATGCACGCACGCACAAACACACACATTCACACAATTAACACTCTCACTCATGAGCTACATGTGAACATGTGAAGCTTCAAAATGTAATCTCATTTTGTTGGTTACAATCATTCAATAAGTATGATGTAAAATTCAGAGATAAAGGTTTGTAGCTATACCTGACTAAAACTGTCGAGAGCAACTCCGTTTTCTAAGAGAAACTGCCGCGTTTCCTGGACCAGTTGCGTTTCTCCCAGCGCCATGCGCACACCAAGACTGCCTTTTCCACTCTGGAACAAAATTCACAATTATAGGATAATATAGGTAAAGGGATAACTTACAATTCAGAATTATTGATAATACATGTACAGGTAAAGGGATAACTTACAACTCAAAAATATACTGCAAACAAAAATGCCAGAATATAAAAACCAGTAAGGTATGACAACTGAGAACAAAGAAAACAGCTAAGGTAACACCACCAAACACATTCACCCATCACTAAACCAAACCCACCCACCCACTCACCAACCAACCAATCCGTGCATTATAATGTGAACTTACGTCATCAAGAATGTGACTTTTGTCTGTCTGGTACTTGGTAGCCATTGCCGTGGCAACAGCATTGCTACTCAAAAACAGGGTGTTCCAGTTGTGTGAGCTGCACAAAACAATGGGAAAACCGACGTTCACAGAAATTTGAGAGCTTTGTTTGAAACAAAATTGTATTCATAATACATGACATGAAACAATTGAAAAAATGCAACCAGGACACAAACTCAAGCAAAATCTTCTTTTAAGTAACCAGAACAATAATAAATTACACACATTTTCATGATGGTCCTTTCTTTCTTTATTTGGTGTTTAACGTCGTTTTCAACCACAAAGGTTATATCGCGACGGGGAATGGGGGGAGATGGGATAGAGCCACTTATTAATTGTTTCTTGTTCACAAAAGCACTAATCAAAAAATTGCTCCAGAGGCTTGCAACATAGTACAATCTATTACCTTACTGGGAGAATGCAAGTTTCCAGTACAAAGGACTTAACATTTCTTACATACTGCTTGACTAAAATCTTTACAAACATTGACTATATTCTATACAAGAAACACTTAACAAGGGTAAAAGGAGAAACAGAATCCGTTAGTCGCCTCTTACGACATGCTGGGGAGCATCGGGTAAATTCTTCCCCCTAGCCCGCGGGGGGATTTTATGATGGTGGACATGACAATAATAAACCATAAAGAACAGATTGTGGGAGTGGAGGATGAGGAACTAAAGCTTCATTGAGTTACATAAGTGTGAAAGAGAAAGAGTCTGAAGTCTGAAGTCTGAATGTTTTAATGAGTAGGCCTTGGGCCCTTTTCATGGAGATGAGCACATCTCAAGCACCAGCATACAAATGCACATAGTAAACAAAAACAAGAACATCCTACTCATTATATATACAGTCGAACTCGCTTAAGACGAATCACTGGGGATCGTGAAATAAGTTCGTCTTAACCGAAATTCGTATTAAGAGATTTGATTGTTTTTTTGTTTTTTTTTGGTTTTTTTTTATACATTCTTTTGTACATTTTATGTTATTTCAATTTGTTTCTTTCGCAACTTTCATGCTGCTTCACGTTTGGACAATAAAGTGACATTCAGTTACATGTTCATGTGTTACGTTTTTGGTCACACACACACACAAACACACACACAAACACACACGCACACACACACACACACACGCACAGACAGACAGACACACACACACACGCACACACACACACACACACACACACACACACAGACACACACACAGAGGTTGATTCTATTCTCCGTTTCTCGCACACCATGATTGTTTGAACATGTCCGATTTTATTCTCAATAATAGACAAAATATGAACAAGAGGCGAAGCCTTCAAGGCTCACGTAAGAAATCGACAAACAGTAACACAAACTCAATCACTCCGTCACACATACACACACACACACACACACACACAGTAAGCATAGGTGAAACTGTACAAGAAAGCGAGACCCTGGATCTGCCAAGTAGTCTCGGCCCGCTCACAATAACAATGACCGAGACTTTCAGTAATTCTTTTGCGTGACGTCTAACCCTCTTACGTCATAATGTGACGTCTTCAAATAGTTTCTATCACACACGTCAAACACTTTTGACCGAGACGTAATCTTCTAAATCTTAAAGTTTCTATCACACACACACGCACGCACACACGCACGCACGCACAGACAGACAAAGTTTATCATCGCATAGGCTACACTTACGTGAGCCAAAAATCAGAGCAAGACACGATGAACGTCTGTAATAGACAAAATATGAAAACAAGCAGCAACATGTGTCGACACCCTGACTTTAATTACAACAATCACACTTTTTACTTTCGTCAATAGATCGGGAAGGTCTGTCGTGTACCAACAATCGGTCATATCCGGGGTGACCGCGAGGGACTCTCCTGTGATCGCTTTGCAGTTGATGGCTCTTCGTTTTTTAAAGCGATGTAGCCAACCATTGTTTGGAGAGAAGTCGATTGCCAATTCGGTGGAAAGTTTTTGAGCTTTTGACAGCAGAAGAGGGCCAGAAATCGGGACACCTTGCGATCTTATCTGTTTGAACCACGTGTAAACTGCATCATCCAAAATCTTGCCGTTTTTGCTTTCTCTCATTTTTTTGGATGTCAGTGGGTGGGATGAGTCGCTGAAAGCATCGTTGATCTTCACCCGATTTTTGAGTATGGTAGACAGGGTGGATGCCGATATCCCATGCTTTGCAGCAACCGCCGATTTTAAACCAGTCTTCAACTTCATGTCCACGTCGCATTTGTAAAATTTGTAGTTTTTTCTCAAGAGAGATCGCTCGTTTCTTATCTGCCATCGTTGTAGGCGATCTGTCTGACTGCAGTCGCGATCAAAGCTGATCCTTATATCAGTCATTCATGTTCAGTGTCTGAGCTATCAATCACTTTGATTCTAAATTTAAATTTGTTTTGTGAGTACAGTACAATCAGTTTAACTTTATTCAGTGATCGGTTGAGCGATGGTTCAAGCAGTCGACGCAAGGGAAGATACTCTTTGCAATATGATTACATCCGGTCCATGTGCGTTGATAAACATGGCGGAACACTTGCATTCCGGCGCTTTTGACACATTCAAACTTCTTAAATTCCCATGATATGTCGATCTCGGGACGAGTTTAAAGATTTCGTCATAAGCGTGAGTAAATTACAGACATTATGCATGCTTGGGAATCCAAAAAGTGCTCGTTATAAGCATAAATTCGTTATAAAGAATTCGTTTTAAGCATTTTTTTTAAGCATGAAGAAAGAGGTATTCAGTTGGGAACTTAATACTAATACGTCATAAGTCAAAATTCGTAACAAGCGTGTTCGTTTTAAGTGGGTTCGACTGTAATCCTATTCCAATAATTCCGGTGTGCTTTTCACACACTTGCGCGTACATGGGTGTTTGTGTTTGCGTGTGGTCATATGAATGGTGTGTGTCTGTGAGTGTATGTTTACGAGCGCGTGTATGCTTTGTAAGGGAGTATTGCCCTGTTTCGTTTACGGATTACGGATTACGAATGGAAAGCGCCTTCATGACAAATGTAGAAAAACGTAGCAAGAGAAAGAGAGAGGGAGTGAGGGGGTGGGGGAGAGCAAGAGAGCACGAGTGACAGAGACAGTGTAAAGATGGAACTATCGTGAACTGAACCAAACTTCATTTCATAAGGATTAAATTTTAAGTTTGCCCAAATCTGTCCACCTCTCCGTATTAACATATACATACTATAGGTTAACAAAAGGGGGGAAGGGATGCATGTGTGTGTGTGTGTGTTAGTGCATGCATATGCATGATAAGGAAACAGGATGTACAAAACATGACCGGATGTTTACCTCTTTGCCAGTGCTTTCGTCTTCTCATCCTTCTGTTTTTTGTATGAAGATTTTTCTGCAAATAAACAAAAAATCTAAATGCCGGCTTAGGAAGCAACCAAACACATCAGACAGAGAAAACACTGTCTTACAAAACGATGCAATTTGAACACAAACTCATCAAAGGCCAAATGCTACATATTTTTGACATTTTAGAATTTTAGGGAGAAGATAGCTAAGGAGTGGAAGCGCAATTATGACACTTTTTCCCCATTGTAATTATATGTGAGTGAATTAATTATTACTTTATATTAGTCTTCCATTTTTTGCTGAAACTTCATCCAGGTATAAACTGTTGCAGCTACAGGAATGATGAGGGATATATTACACACAATAACAACCTTATAAACACCAACACGCGTACCTGCTGATGTGTACTTTTCCTCTCGGTCTTTCCCAGGCAATATGTGTAACATCCGTCCCTGCAACACACACACACACACACGAAATATATCACGTGTACTTTTAAAGTTGGTTGCATTCTATCACACTTTTACATTCTTGGAGTACAAAACCTTTTTTTCCCCAAACAACAACAACAATCACAAACACACACACACATGCGCGAACTGACAACATCATCTCATTCATTATTATTAATTCTTCCCAGTGGAAGCTAAGCTAGCATAAAAAAAGAAATTAAAAAAAGCACAGGTGTGTGAATAGTTAGGTGTAGTCAGCCAACCGCACTTCAGGCAGAATGATGAAGGTCTTTTATGTGCACAGCGGTGACATGAAGATGGGACATGGATACCACCTGTGAGTCATCACATAAAGTTGAAATGTGTCCATATCAGGGCCTGAACAAAATAACTAAACAAATAAAAAGGTCTGCTGAGGGAAGGTGACTCTTACCATAAACGCCTTTCCATCCAGTTCTGCGAAAGCTTTGACAGCATGTTCCGGCATCATAAACGTGACGTGTGCAAAGCCTTTGATCTTTTTCGTGAAAGGATCCACAGGCAGGTCAAAGTCTGTCACTGGCCCTGTAACAACATCCATCGTAATTCAATCAAGCTGGGTTCAGAATGTAACAGATTCTGTGATTGGTAAGATTATCGGTTATTTTGTAAAAAAAATAAATTCTTGGACAAGAACAAAATTGGAAATCAACAACAACAAAAGTATCATGAAAATGAAGGGAACAAATTTCTGCAGGGCACCTGAACCACTAGGCTACAAACCCGCATCAGTAGTGTACCAACTTCATGCAAACAAAATGGTAACATATAATGAACTTGTTATCACCATCCAGCAACTTACCAAATTTTGCAAACAATGGTTCCAGAGTATCTTCCGTGCACTGGTAGGCCAGGTTCCGAACAAACAGACGCCCTGACTGAAACAAACAAAATAAATTTTTAATTTTCTAAAACCTGGCTGTGTTCATAAGCCTAATGTTAACAACTTAATTTAAGATCTAAGCAAAGGGAAGTAAGCACTCTAAATGCATACGACATGTGTAATAGAGAAAGCGAGAGTTATCCGGAACACTTCTCCTGGCACCTGAGAGAATATTCGACAAGCATTGAAATGAACAAGCGACTTTCATTCTCAAATATCAAAATCAAACTTAACACTTTCGTGACGGGAGGTGACTATATTAGTAATAGCGCTGCAACGCCCACGGACGGGAAGTGACTATTTTAGTATTAGACATACAAGGTACACGACTCGTGATTGCTTCCCGGTTTTGGAAGCTTGCAGTAAATTGAGTTGTTTCCCTTGACACACTTGGTGTGCCCTTCCGCCATATGTAAAATTAGCCTGGTTTGAGCGGTTTTTTTGAGAAAAAAAATGAATCGAAGGCGAGCCTTGTCACGGGAGGAGATTCTCCCGATGTTGGATCTTGAGGACCCTGTAGATCATGATTCCGACGTTTTGTTTTCGCCTCAAGAAAGCGATAATAGCAGTGATATTGAGGAAGAAACAGTCCCGTTGTTGCTGCTAGTATGAGTCGGCAAACTACACGTGTTAGGGTGGTACTGCATGAATCTTCGAATGTGTAGTTGCAAGGGGGGCGTGGCAGCACTGATAACAATAGATGGCTGGAGCCTAATCCTTTTGGAAATGTTCATAGGTGTACAGTTGGGACTTTGTTGTAAAAATGTGACTTATATTCAATATGGATTACCTAGACATCATTTGGTGAGTGTCACAATTTTGTTTCATTTGAGTCAGGATGCTGTGAGTGAATGCGGGATTTGCTTGTTTTTTTCTTTGTACTGTCTCCTTATTTCTGTGTAGAATTTTAACAATATTTCAGCTAATTCATAGGTTTTACACCTTGTTTGGTTATAAAATTATTTATAATACTTTCTGTTAAAAAATAACTTTTAAAAAAGCAGTGGAAAAGAAAACACACACAAAATGTCGTGTTTTTCCTTTCGTCACTCTCAGTCGCAAAGGAGACACAACGATTTGTGTAGGTTCTGTAGATTTATTAACAGCTGGAACAACGGTGACAATATCTCTCAGCACAGTGTAAGAAAGAACAAGTGCAAGACTGGTAAAGAACAACAATACGTGTGCGCAGCCCTACTTATATAGTTAATGGACATACGAGAATATTCGGGAAACATCGACACTAATCTGGTTAGATCTACACAGTTCCATCTGTTCGATGAGCGTCTACGCTTACGTCATGAGTGACTGCGCACTAAATCAAAGTAAGTTCCATAATGTTCTTTATCCTTCCATTCGATTCCAGTGGTATCTAGCGATCTCCACAACACCTCCCCACCTAAACTGATGCTACTCCTCAAGCATCAACAGCAAAGTCTCTCTGTGGGTTTGCGTGTTCTCTTTGACCGTCTTGTACCTTTGGGTTTGGTCTGTCTCCGAGTTTGTGGCACAGTTTCCAAGATCTCCATGGGGTGATCTGTTACAAGTTCAGAAACAGTGTCCACTTCCTCACCAGGTTCATTGTCTTCCTCAGTGGTGTAGCGTGGCTGTAGCTGTTCCCAGTGTCGTCTCCATACTGGACCATGAGGAATGACCATGACGTTGAAGCAGCGAGTACCCAGAGACTTCTTGATGACTGCTGGTACCCATCGGGGTTGTTTGTCTCGGCGAGGTCCATGGTACAGAGCATACACAGGATCTCCGGCCTTGTACTGTCTGGTTACCTTGACGACAGCTTTCAAGTCTGGAGTCATCTGAGACTTGGATGCCTCCTTGGATTGCTTGCCCTGAGCGATGTGGGCTGGCGAGGGCAGCAGAGTGTCGATCCTTTCCTTGTGGATTTGGCTGTAGTTCCTTTCTGCAGCCGTGAGAGTCTTGGACACGTTGGCGATTGGGCGCTCGCTTCCATCTGGATAGCGATGAAATAGGACTGCTCCAATTCCAACGTTGGACGCGTCACAAGCTAGTCCCAAAGTCTTGTTTGGATCGAAGTGTACCAGAACTTGATCCGAGGAAAGCACATTTTTCAACTGTTCAAATGCTGCCTGTTCCTCATCTCCCCACTTCCAGGGGTTCGCCTTCTTCGTCAGGCGGTAGAGCGGCTCTGCCATGCTGGCCAGGTTAGGGATGAACTTCCCGTAAAACTGAACTGAGCCCAAGAAAGACTTCAAGCTTGAGACGTCCGTAGGGGCTGGCATTTTCAAAACTGCCTCGACCTTCGATCCTTTGGAGATCCCTTCGGCCGATAAGGTATGTCCAAGGTATTCCACACTGGCTTGTGCGAACTCGCACTTTTCACGACGACATCTGAGTCCTTTGTCGTTCAGACGAGTGAGCAAACGTTCCAGATTGCTCAGGTGGTCGTTGGCGTCCTTCCCGCTGACGAGTATATCATCTTGGAAGGCGGCAACACCAGGTAGATCACAGGTCAGGTTTTCCATGATCTCTTGAAAGTAACCAGGTGCTGACTTTATCCCGAAAGGAAGTCGTTGCTGCAGGAGTACCCCACGGTGAGTGCTGAGGGCTAGCCTGCGTTGACTCTCTGGTGCCAGCTTGATCTGGTTGTAGGCATCAGCAAGATCGATCTTGGTGTATCCGAATCCACCTCCTAGCTTCTGCATCAGTTCCTCTGGGAGTGGCATTGGATGACGGTGATCTTCAAGCTGATCATTGATGCCCACTGAGTAGTCACCACAGATCCGTAGCTTGGGCTTCAGGGTGCCCGAGGTTTGTGCCTTACGAATTGGTACCACTGGCGTTCCGTATTCGTTGAACTGGACTGGCTTCCAGACTCCTTTGGCGATGCCTTCTTCGTAGCCTTTGGCGAGGTCATCACGAAGAGCGAAAGGTACCGGACGTGCCTTGTGAAAAACCGGCTTCGCATCAGACTTGAACTTCACGTCCAGTTCGAAGTCCTTGAGACATCCCAATTCTTGTTTGAAGAGATTTGGGAATTTATCAGACAGTCTGTGACAATCTCGTTGCAGGGCAGCATAAGGCGCGTTGGAGGTCGCTGGATGCGTAGGTTTTGCACCCTCACTCTTTGCGTGACTCTCTATGCTCCTCAGTCCTAGAGCATTGTCCACAGAAATTCCCAGAGTCTGGATTGCGTTGCGTCCTAGCAGATTCAGATGAGGGATCTTGGTGACGATGTACGGAATTGAGCTTTGCTTACCAGTCACTGGATCCTTGGTTTGGCCCATGAAAGTTCCCAGCACGGGCAGGTCGTGCTTGCTGGCAGACTCGTAACGATGTGTGACGTCATCCAGCTTCGGTTTTCCTAGTTGCCTCCAGACCGGAAGAGAAACAAAATTTCCCGTAGTTGCGGTGTCCAGTTCCATGGTGAACTGTCGGTCCTGGATTGTTATGGGTACATCCAACCTAGGAGTATCTTGGGGAACTTCACCGAGGATCGCGTTGACAAGCTCTGCTTTCGTGACTCTCTTCACGGAAGCTTGGGAATGTCGTTCCCGATTCTGATGTTGCTTTTTTCTACAGACAGCTTCCAAATGTCCTGTGACGTCACAGTATCGGCATTTGGCGTCTTTGTAGGGGCAGTCTGTTGCTTTGTGGGCCTTTCCACATCGGTAGCACTTCCTGTCTGTGGAATTAGACTGCTTGTGGTTCTTTCGTGGACCCGTAGTCTTGTTCTGGTGGACCTTGTTGACTGGCATGGTCTTGGAACCGTAGACAGTTTCCTTGGCAACCTTCGCTGCGTCTTCAGTCTCAATCGCGACTTGGACAGCACGTGCGAAATCCAGCTCTGTGTCCTTGATCTTGAATAGAGCCTTTAAGACAGCCTCATTGTTGACAGAACATATGAATCTCTGTCTCAGAGCTTCGTCTTGTGGGTTTTTGATCGAAGGAAAGTCACAGGTAGCGGCGTCTTGGCGTATGCGCGCTGCTAACTCCTGGAGAGTTTCGCCTGGCTTCCGTTTCATGTCACTCCAGAACTTGAAACGTTCTCGCACTATGAAGAGTTTCGGGTCGAACTGTTCTTTCATGAATTTGACAATTTCGTCCATTGTCAAACTGTTGATGTCCTTGGGCGGATTTTGCTGAGTAGCCAGATTTGCCAGTTGTTTGTAGACCGTAGCAGTCTGATTCGTCAAGAAAACTTGAGCCTTGCGCTGCTCCGGCACGGAGTTGGCGACCACAAACGTGCAAAATCTTGACCAGTAGTCAGGCCACAGTTCCGATGTTGCATCAAACGCAACAAAAGATGGGATTGCAGCTGCCTGTGTAGTAATGGGAAAACGTAGATTCGAAGCACTCGGATCGTCGTAGCTTTCCTCCCTGGCAGAAGCTGCGGCACCACTGAACACTTTCATCATCATCTCCATCTGGTGCATTTGTTGCTCCATATCTTCCTTGTGCTGGCGTTGCTGTTGCTCCAACTGCTCCCTTAGAAGCGTTATCAGCTGCTCTGTTTCCGTCATTTTGCAGTAATAAGTCACTCCGAATAGACAAGGGAAGTAACTGTCGGCGACGCCAGTTGTCGTGTTTTTCCTTTCGTCACTCTCAGTCGCAAAGGAGACACAACGATTTGTGTAGGTTCTGTAGATTTATTAACAGCTGGAACAACGGTGACAATATCTCTCAGCACAGTGTAAGAAAGAACAAGTGCAAGACTGGTAAAGAACAACAATACGTGTGCGCAGCCCTACTTATATAGTTAATGGACATACGAGAATATTCGGGAAACATCGACACTAATCTGGTTAGATCTACACAGTTCCATCTGTTCGATGAGCGTCTACGCTTACGTCATGAGTGACTGCGCACTAAATCAAAGTAAGTTCCATAATGTTCTTTATCCTTCCATTCGATTCCAGTGGTATCTAGCGATCTCCACAACACAAAAAAACGTTAAAAAACACAAATTATCCCCCTTTCACCCCCCCTTTGCTAAAACAAATCGCGTGACAAACTTATAAATAGCACGACTGCACTGGGCATCCATTTTTTAATTAGTACACAAAATTTGGTGGTGATTGGACTTAATTCAAGCTTGCTAGACAGATTTCTTTACAGTTACTGTTTTTTGGGAAGTTTCTTGGTGGCAATGCTAGTCACAATAGTGTTAAGGCAAGCAAATTTTTGGTAAAGCTACTTAAATAATAGAATGAGATCATTTACTCTTACTTACAAACTCTTTTTTACTAAATAACACTTTTAGTGATTTTGCCCCAGTATGATACCCTTTTCTTTAGAAAATATACTGATCGGAGTTCATAATGTGTTGCCGCCGGTCACTTGCGGCAATGATAGCAGGCACATAGTGATTGCTCACAATGTGTTATGATCGAGGTGTGGGTTTGGCTTGAGGTCACGTGCGTCGGTGATCAGCAACCAATCGGCGGCGAAGCGTTGGCTCCAATGAGCATATTTTTCGAAAGAAAAGGGACCCATACCGAGCGCACACTGCATAACATACAGATCAGATTTAGTTATTCATTCTCATGGCAGGTTAAAGCCAATTAGCAGCGTGGTACTTGCTTTGCTTCGTCTAAAAGCTCATTGGACTCAGCATAGGAGGCTCTTACTCTACCACACCGCTTAGAAATCCTGACAGATAGTTTTCAAAAAACGTCTTTCTTTCTTTCTTTATTTGGTGTTTAACGTCGTTTTCAACCGTTCAAGGTTATATCGTGACGGGGAAAGGGGGGAGATGGGATAGAGCCACTTGTCAATTGTTTCTTGTTCACAAAAGCACTAATCAAAAAATTGCTCCAGGGGCTTGCAACGTAGTACAATATATGACCTTACTGGGAGAATGCAAGTTTCCAGTACATACTGCTTGACTAAAATCTTTACAAACATTGACTATATTCTATACAAGAAACACTTAACAAGGGTAAAAGGAGAAACAGAATCCGTTAGTCGCCTCTTACGACATGCTGGGGAGCATCGGGTAAATTCTTCCCCCTAACCCGCGGGGGGTCAAAAAACGTCTATTATGGAAAAATACCAAACATTCACAAGAACTTTGCCCTGTCGGCATCATTAAATCACTGAAAGTATCATATAGAAAAAAGAGTATGTTGTAGTCTTTCTTTATTTGGTGTTTAACGTCGTTTTCAACCATTCAAGGTTATATCGCGACGGGGGAAGGGGGGAGATGGGATAGGGGAAAGGGGGGAGATGGGATAGAGCCACTTGTTAATTGTTTCTTGTTCACAAAAGCACTAATCAAAAAATTGCTCCAGGGGCTTGCAACGTAGTACAATATATGACCTTACTGGGAGAATGCAAGTTTCCAGTACAAAGGACGTAACATTTCTTACATACTGCTTGACTAAAATCTTTACAAACATTGACTATATTCTATACAAGAAACACTTAACAAGGGTAAAAGGAGAAACAGAACCTGTTAGTCGCCTCTTACGACATGCTGGTTAGCATCGGGTAAATTCTTTCTCGTCCCAACCAATATGGGACTCCCCCTAACCCGCGGGGGGTAGTATGTTGTAGGCCACTTGCCTGTTGTCAGCTGATATCAACCAAACAGATATGACAAAAAAGTTGAGACAGCATCAAGAGACAAACAGAGAGTAATGCACACATGCGCACTCACAGAGGCCAAGACAAATTGTGGAAATAACTCTGTCACTGGTTTGTATGTGTTGTGAAAGAGTGAATACTCTTGCTTTTAGTGAGGCAAGCTTTCCACACATGCTCCTTGTCCATGTGTTTTAGACACAGCTATCGCTTAGGCCTAAAAAAAAATAGGTGTGGTTACGGTAACCCGACCTACCCTATTTTTAGGGGCCGACCCTATAACTTTTTATTACATTTGTCAAAAAAATTTAAAAAACACAACAAAACGAGTGCAGAAAACGCAATGAAAGCGAAAGCGCCCGAGTCGCACACTTATTTCCCTGTCAAGTAGGTTTAACTTGTACACATTAGAAAAAAAAGTTAAAAAAAAAAAAGTGATTGCCTACCTTCCTACCCTATATTTTTTGGCTATGTTACCGTAACCACACCTATTTATTTTTTGGGCTTTAATATAGTGACTGGCCTATAGTGTCACGTGGAAACGTTTGACTCACTAAAAGCATTAGTATTCACTCTTTCACACCCCTTACAAACCTGACAGTTATTTCCAAACATTTTCAGTATTACATGAACTTTATACTGCATGCATACCTCAGCAATGCTCTCTTCCTCTTCTTCCTCTTTTTCCTGTAAAGACACAAAGCATCATCAAATCATTTAATAACACCATTAGAACATTTTACAATGCATTCCCAAAGTGCACACACACACACACACGCCGCGCCAAGTCTCTCTCTTTTTAGTCCTAGCTTGATAATCTTTGTAAAAGAAACGCTCTCTCTCTCTCTTACCCTTGTTAAATAAAGAATTGTCATTGTTTCTCTCTCTCTCTCTGGTCTCTCACAACTATGATTTATACATTTGCAAGAGCAATGAAGATTTGAGCTACCTTCAAGACCAAGTGCTCTTGAGCTTTTAACATAAAATTGAGTACATAAAACCTCCAGAACAGTGGTAAAGAAAAGTAAAGCAATGAGAAATAAAGATCAAACGAAAAGAAGAAAACTGCCAAAACGACGACTGACACACACGTTACCTCAAGACTGTACGATTGAAGTAAGAAAGAAGGAAAGATGGAAGGATGGAAGAAAAGAAAGACAGAACGAAAGGATGAATGAAAGACAGACAGAAAGAATAAAAGACAGACAGACAGAAAGAAAGAATAAAAGACAGACAGAAAGAAAGAAAGAAAGAAAGAACGAAAGAAAGAACGAAAGACAGAAAGAAAGAAAGAAAGAAAGAGAGAAAGAAAGAGAGAAAGAAAGGATGAAAGAAAGAAAGACAGAAAGAAAGAAAGAAAGACAGACAGAAAGAAAGGATGAATGAAAGACAGACAGAAAGAAAGAATAAAAGACAGACAGAAAGAGAGAAAGAATTAAGAAAGAAAGAAAGACAGACAGAAAGAATTAAGAAAGAAAGAAAGACAGACAGACAGAAAGAAAGGATGAAAGAAAGACAGACAGAAAGAAAGAACGAAAGACAGAAAGACAGAAAGAAAGGATGAATGAAAGATAGACAGAAAGAAAGAACGAAAGACAGACAGAAAGAAAGAAAGAAAGACAGACAGAAAGAAAGAACGAAAGACAGACAGACAGAAAGAAAGAACGAAAGACAGACAGAAAGAAAGAAAGAAGAAAGAAAGAACGAAAGACAGAAAGACAGAAAGAGAGAAAGAAAGAAAGAAAGACAGACAGAAAGAAAGGATGAATGAAAGACAGACAGAAAGAAAGAATAAAAGACAGAAAGAAAGAAAGAAAGAAAGAAAGAAAGAAAGAAAGAAAGAAAGAAAGAACGAAAGAAAGAACGAAAGAAAGAACGAAAGACAGAAAGAAAGAAAGAAAGAAACAGAGAAAGAAAGGATGAAAGAAAGAAAGACAGAAAGAAAAAAAAGAAAGAAAAGAACTCACAGCCTTCAGTTCCCAAGGTCTTGGTTTTTCCTTCACTTCTGGAGCAGTGGGTATCTCCTCAAAGATGCGTTTCAGAAATACTTTCTTCTTGCCTGCAGCAAACAACAGCACAAATAGATGCAAGTGAATGCTCATATAAAAAGTCAATGAATCTTTTCACATGGGCTGCTCATCTAAGTAGACCAAAGCAATGAATACAGTGGAACCCCCTTTTTAAGACCTCTACAAATCTGAGAAAATCAGGTCTTAAAAATGAGGGAGTATTACAATGAAAGTAAGATGCTATGAACAGAAAATCTGAGAAAATCAGGTCTTAAAAACGAGGGAGTATTACAATGAAAGTAAGATGCTATGAACAGAAAATCTGAGAAAATCAGGTCTTAAAAATGAGGGAGTATTACAATGAAAGTAAGATGCTATGAACAAAAAATCTGAGAAAATCATGTCTTAAAAATGACGGAGTATTACCATGAAAGTAAGATGCTACATGTATGAACAGAAAATCTGAGAAAATCAGGTCTTAAAAATGAGGGAGTATTACAATGAAAGTAAGATGCTATGAACAGAAAATCTGAAAAAGGTCAAAAGGCCGGGGTCTCCACTGTACTGATCAACAGACACAACTGAGAATAGACTGCAAGTTTCAAAATAACAAAGGGACAATACTCAATAGTGCTCATAACATGAGACAAGACAGAGTGAGAGTTATGTGGAATCAATCTCCTGGAATCTTAAAACATTTTTATTGAGAATTATGCCTCAAATAAGAAAAAGCAACTTTAATACTTTTTTTACACAAGCATGCAAATAAATTTGATTACTGATTTCAAAACTTCTATTGATCATGCAAGTTCATTCCCTAAGTTGAAGATCACCCCAGAACTGTAAAAGCCACAGAAACACACTAAAATTTCAAATTTATCACTATACGTTCTTGTAGGTGAGGTATTGTGGGTAACATCATTCATCTTCTTTCATTAGGTGACTTACCAATAAAACTCTTATTTTTTCCCAAGGCCGCCTCAAGGTCTTTCTCAGAGCGGCATTCAACGAAAGCAACACCTGCAAACCAAAGCATTTAAGAAGTCTAATACAATGCCAATGGTCAAAATAAAACAGAAAATAAGTCATTTGGTCTTATCTGGTGTGAAACAACAAAACTTGTACAATGAAACACGAAGTATTCAACAGTCATTTACAGATTTATTGCTTTAGATTTAGATTTATTGCTAAGTCTCTGCAGAAACTTGAGAGTAGAGAAACATGTTTAACAATGCTCATTGGCTAAATAGAATCACAGCAGATAAAACTGAAAGGCCAGTTAAAAATCACTATTTCTTTCCATGATCTTTATCTGTACAACTTTTGTTCTCAAAATAAACATCCCAAAATAATTCAATCAAGAGTGCAAATCCAACATTGAAGCTGCGTTACAGTTTAACACATGTAAATAAACCTGAGTAACTTCCGTTTATTAAATTAAAAAAAATTAACATAAACAAAACCCCTCATTCACGCATTCACTCACCTATTGACTGTTTCTGCTTGTTCATTGGCAATCTCAGCTTCACTTTTAAAGGTTTAAAAAATTCACGGACAGCATTCTGAAAAAAGAAAAGGAAAAGAAATAAAACATTAAAAAAAACAATACAGAAAAAATAAAGGCACAATCTGACCACACACAACAACAACAAAAAACACACAAAAAGGTTGGCGGGTGTGTGTGTGTGTGTGTGTGTGTGTGTAGGGGACAAGCAAGTCCTTGCCTTAAAATACTATTTCTAAAAAAAAATCTGCACAAAATTGTCATGCTACAAATGGGAAAGCAAAATGCCAAAGTAAGAACTTACTACTAAAAATGTCCTGTCCGACAAGGCTGATATTAAAATAAAAATAAAAAAAACTTACAATCTTCATCGACATGTATGCTTACTTGAAGAACAATCATATACCTTTGAAATGCCCATTAGTGACATTAAAAAAAACACGAAAAAAGAAGAAACAAAAAAACTTACCTCTCTTATTGTTGTTGGTAACCCTTTCATTTTGAGACAGAACTTTTGCCTTGGGGTTTCCTGCAGAAGCGAAGTCAGACTGTCACATGCAGACAACATCTCCGACAAACACACTAGGATAATAAAATGAAATAAAAATGTCTATGGAAATGTAGGCTACTACCAAAAAAAACATGTTACTATGGTAACAAGATCACACCAATCTAAGTTATCCTATACAAATTGTCACATTTACAGTGAAAAGTGAAACTGATAAACAATGCATACTATGTACAGCTAAAAGTAGTGCGATGAATAAGATAGAGAGAGAGAGAGAGAGAGAGAGAGAGAGAGAGAGAGAGAGAGAGAGAGAGAGAGAGAGAGAGAGATAGGGGGGGGGGAGGTGCATGCGCGTGTGTGCCTGTGAGTCAAGCTATGTGAAGTTAAAAGAACAAAAACTCCCATTAAGGACAAAAAAAGACATTTTAATGACACACACATACTAAGGAGCAGCAAACACTAACAGGATAATACACGCAAACCATCTCGAAACCCACTCCCCTCACCTCTTTTTCTTCTCCCTTTTCCTTTTTCTTTTTGGGGGATGTTTTCAATGTTTCATCCTTTTCTGACTTCTTTTCTTTTTTCTCCTTCTTCAAGCTGGCCTTGACATCTGTCGATTTATCACCGTCTTCTTCGTCATCATCAGAGGACACCAAAGCAGCATCTGCCATCTTTGACTTCAAGAACTGTAAAGAAAGAACAATCAGTGAATCACACACTGTTGATGATAAGTGGAAAAATGCATGTAATGCAATCACTAGTGGTTGTAATCTTAGAATCATCGCACAAACTCTTGCAAACGCCAAGAAGAAGAAGAACAAGATCGCACAAACTCAAAAGTAGTTTCCACTGCCAATCACTTTTTTTTTTTTTACAAGGACAAGACAAGCAAACAAACAATGAGGACATTATGAACGTACTAATGATAATATAGTCAAATAATAATACAGTCAACAACAACAACAAAAACAATAAAAAGAAAACAAACAAAGACATACACAAATCATCACATCTCTGCACAATCTAGCGTACTACCTAACCAACTTTTCATATGAGGACCATAATTCTACAAATTTGGTAATGTTACCTGCAATGAAACTGGAATATTTTTCTATTTCGAATCTGTATTTCAAATTACTTAAAAATATTTGTACCAGTGGCCTTGTCTCTTGTAACTTACTCTTATAATTCACTTAGTCTCTATCTGTTTTACCAAAAAAAGTGAAACCTAACATCTAGTGTGAAACAAAACAACTTGTACAATGAAACACTGAGTATTCAACGGTCATTAACAGACTTAAGATTTATTGCTAAGTCTCTGCAGAAACTTGGGAGTATAGAAACATGTTTAACAATACTAATTGGCTAAATAGAATCACTACAACGGCAACAGAAATTATGTACTGTATGTATATCACACACCCATGCAAACACACATTGATCAATAAACTTACATCAAGGTCTGAAATCTTTTTTGTCTTTTCTTCTATGTCTGAAACAATGTAAATGAAAATGTTATTCAAGTCAAAAACAACACATGCTTGCACGTGTAAGTACAGCGACTTGGCAAGGCATCCACTCCAGAATATCAACACAAAACAAGAACAAAAGCAAGCTAACCCATGAAAAAAAACGCTCAATACAAAAAAGACGCGTCTGCTACAAATTCTCATATAAAGTGGGTTTTTTACAGATGATCATACATAATGACTTTTACACATTATCTCTTCTCACACACAATCAATATGAGGCTTATATTGCGCGCATTCCGTGGGTACAGTTCTAAGCGCAGGGATTTATTTATTTTTTTAATTTTTATTTTCATGCAATTTATATTGCCCACATATTCAAGGCGCAGGGATTTATTTATGCCGTGTGAGATGGAATTTTTTTTACACAATACATCACGCATTCACATCGGCCAGCAGATCGCAGCCATTTCGGCGCATATCCTACTTTTCACGGCCTATTATTCCAAGTCACACGGGTATTTTGGTGGACATTTTTATCTATGCCGATACAATTTTGCCAGGAAAGACCCTTTTGTCAATCGTGGGATCTTTAACGTGCACACCCCAATGTAGTGTACACGAAGGGACCTCGGTTTTTCGTCTCATCCGAAAGACTAGCACTTGAACCCACCACCTAGGTTAGGAAAGGGGGAGGGAAATTGCTAACGCCCTGACCCAGGGTCAAACTCGCAACCTCTCGCTTCCGAGCGCAAGTGTGTTACCACTCGGCCACCCAGTCACTATCATGCACACGTGTGGTGCTCCTTGCTTGTACTTGATTTCAAGAGCTTGACACAAACTTTCTAAAGGTGGTCGATCCTTAACTCAACCATATTAACTGAGCCCGAAGTCGACTTCGCAAAGACTTTTTAACCGAACACTTGGTGCTTAAGCTCTGTGAGACCAGCTTGGTGAAGTATACTTCACGAAGCTGACTGCGCCCAGTTAAGGACAAACCATTCTTTCTTTCTTTATTTGGTGTTTAACGTCGTTTTCAACCACGAAGGTTATATCGCGACGGGGGAAGGGGGAAGATGGGATAGAGCCACTTGTCAATTGTTTCTTGTTCACAAAAGCACTAATCTTTCTTTCTTTCTTTCTTTATTTGGTGTTTAACGTCGTTTTCAACCGTTCAAGGTTATATCGCGACGGGGAAAGGGGGGGGATGGGATAGAGCCACTTGTTAATTGTTTCTTGTTCACAAAAGCACTAATCAAAAAATTGCTCCAGGGGCTTGCAACGTAGTACAATATATGACCTTACTGGGAGAATGCAAGTTTCCAGTACAAAGGACTTAACATTTCTTACATACTGCTTGACTAAAATCTTTACAAACATTGACTATATTCTATACAAGAAACACTTAACAAGGGTAAAAGGAGAAACAGAATCCGTTAGTCGCCTCTTACGACATGCTGAGGAGCATCGGGTAAATTCTTTCTCGTCCCAACCAATATGGGACTCCCCCTAACCCGCGGGGGGTGGATAAACCTAATGCCAAGATCATTTCTTCAACCTAAACCATGAACCCAAGTGGTATATATTCTTTTTAAACATAGTTTTTCACAAACCTTTTTTGTCATTGTCGTCGTCTGACTTTTCGTCGTCCTTTTTCTCTGCATCCTTTTTATCATCCTGCTCTTCTTCATCTGCTCCATCGTCACTGGAATCGTCATCAATGGCAGTGTTGTCATTGTCCACAGCCGAATCGTTGCCCCATGTCTTACGATTCTTCGGCGTGTAGGCGGCCATGTACTCTTTGAACTCTGGGTCTTTGTGCAGCTGCAGAGAAAGAGAGTGATAATGATACAGTTGAACACCCTTCAAGTTGAAAGACCAAAAGACATCTGAGGAAAGCAGGGCTTTAAAAGGGAATAGTCTTCAAAAAGAGGTAACATTTGCAGAGATTATGAACAAAAAAGTCTAAAAACAAAGTATTAAACAATGGCGACTGCACGTGAGAGGGAACAATAAAGAGACCAAAAAGCAATGTACTCACTTTAAAATGACGAACACGGAACGAATAACAGCGACGTTTCGACCCAAGGGTCTTCTTCAGGCACAAAAACACAAAAATACACGCACAAAAAAGAAGAAGAAAGACAATAGAACAGATAAAGAGGAGAATAACTGACAAAACAACTGCACTGCTTCTCTGTCTTTGTCATTTGTTGGTTTGTGCAGTGCAGTTGTTTTGTCAGTTATTCTCCTCTTTATCTGTTCTATCGTCTTTCTTCTTCTTTTTTGTGCGTGTATTTTTGTGTTTTTGTGCCTGAAGAAGACCCTTGGGTCGAAACGTCACTGTTATTCGTTCCGTGTTCGTCATTTTAACGTGAGTACATTGCTTTTTGGTCTCTTTACTAAAAACAAAGCACAAAAAAATCTTATATTGGCAGGGGGGAGGGGGGTTAGAACTCTTAAAAGAGAGGTTTCACAGTATCAACAAACAAGAATGAGAACATGTTAAAGCTTGCTGTTTGTCATTTATGATTTTTTTTATCTCGAATTTTGTTAAAAAAGTGAACACTAAAATGAAGCCACCCTCTAAAGCAAAGTAAGGTCTCCCCCTGCCAGTTTACACAGTTAGAAATGTACCATTATTCCCATTGAAGAATGTAACCAACTCAAGGTCTAGGTAGAGTGATAATTGTACACAGTGATACAAAACATATTGCTTTCTCAAACGCTTTCACTAATCATCCAAAAGCCATTGTTATGTTATATCAAGTCTTATATCGCGCGCGTATCTCCAGACTCGGACTCAAGGCGCAGGGATCTATTTATGCCGTGTGAGATGGAATTTTTTACACAATACATCACGCATTCACATCGACCAGCAGATCGCAGCCATTTTGGCGCATATCCTACTTTTCACGGCCTATTATTCCAAGTCACACGGGTATTTTAGTGGACATTTTTGATCTATGCCTATACAATTTTGCCAGGAAAGACCCTTTTGTCAATCGTGGGATCTTTAACGTGCACACCCCAATGTAGTGTACACGAAGGGACCTCGGTTTTTGTCTCATCCGAAAGACTAGCACTTGAACCCACCACCTAGGTTAGGAAAGGGGGGGAGAAATTGCTAACGCCCTGACCCAGGGTTGAACTCGCAACCTCTTGCTTCGGAGCGCAAGTGCGTTACCACTCGGCCACCCAGTCCTGCAAACATTGTCACAGGTTTCTTGGTGAATGAATTCATAATCACAGAGTAAGGAGATAAGGGTTTGTCTTCTGCACATTGTCAGATTCAGACCCCCCCCCCCCCCCCCCCCCCTTCATATTTCAAGACGAATTGTTCAAAAAAACTCTTTGGGGGTTTTCCCAAGCCTGTCAAACAGTTATGTCCCTTGGAAACACTGAGTCAAACAATATCAGTTTATCAAACTAAGGAAAGTGGACATTATAAACTCCATCTGTATTGTTCTGCATTGTCAGCTCAATACAATGCTCCTTTCTTAAATAAAATAAAATCAGAGCTCATAATTATTATATATATATATATATCCACTGCCACCAAGACCCCATGTCTCAAAAGACTGGTGGCCATGTGTGTTTGGTATAGTGGACCCCCCCCCCCCCCCTTTTTTTGAGACTTAACAAAATCCCAGAAAAAGAGGTCTTAGAAGTTTAAAGGATGAAGTCTTTAGGCACAAAAAAAAAGTCTGTTTACGGTAACAAAGACAAAAAACACAGGGTCGGTAGGTCGGGATTTTTTTTTCTCCCCAAAAAACACATATTTTTAAGTTATTTTGCCAAAAACCAGACTTTTTTTTATCATTATTTTTTAAAAAATGTACTTATTTTTTCCCAAATGCCAGAAAAAAGTCTAGGGTTGCGCGAAAAAATAGGGTCGGTCGGGATACCGTAAACAGACTATTTTCTTTTTTTTTTGGGGGGGGGGCCTTAAATGGGGGTCAAAAATCTGACAAACCAAGGCCTTAAACGAGGGGCGGTCTTAACGTTGGGGTTGGGTGGGGGGGGTCCCCTGCACTTTGGGTGACACGTATAGTCACCAAATTAACAGCAATAAGTTACCTCTCCCAATAAAGCCGCGTCATTTTCTTCTTTCTTCTTTTTCTTCCTCTCTACTTTCTTCTCTTTTGCATTTTCCTGCGGAGGCTCCTCAACCTTGGAATACTTGCTCCATGGTTTGGGCTTAGCGTGTCCCAGGTCCACTGCTATTTCAACCTGCAAACAACTTGTTGGTTAGTAAAATATAACACTACTATGAAATGATGATCAATGATCAACATGAATTCACAGGTTCTGTACTCCAATTCCTACTTTCAATTTCACAAAAATGAAAGCTTGAGTCAATTGATCATGTAATTCTAAAGTGAAAAAATATAATACCTTAACCAAGTACACTTATTCTTTCTCTGTAATTTACTATGTATAATGTGCTTGTGCGTTTTTCCTTTGTTGTTTTATCAAATAAAGAATTAAATGTGCGCCGAGTGCACTTTCAATCCATAGTAATTAGTATTCCTGTCCATAACCTATTAATAAAAAAAATGACTGATTCATTACATGCATCCTTGAGACATTTCTGTATGCAGTCGGGTAAAAACTAAGAAAACCAACTTACAAATATTCTTGAAGTGTTGACGAAGGTTTTGTCATAATACTTCTGAGCAGCCTGGGCCTCCTCCTCCGAGCTGTATCCGATAAAAGCAAATCGCCTGAACATGCCATCCTTGTACTTGAGGGAACAATCTGTTACCGTGCCCTTCTTTCCAAACAGATCACGCAGCGTCTTCTCTGTTGTCTGAAATACAGGAAAGCTAAGTGATGAAATTGAAATCTGTCACTTATTGACTTAAAAATAAAATACTCTTCCTCCTCCATTCCCGGTCACCACAGACTGATGTGTTCTAACAGACTTTCTAAAATCCCGCTGAGCGGGTGCATGGACCTTCCAATAATTGAAAGTGGGGGTCCCAGGACACTCTAGGTTGGGCGTCTGTGGGGAACCCAGCACAAAAACTGGTGCAATCACTGGTTTTCATCCCCATTCTGGACACCCATAATACAAAACTTTTCATTATCAGTATCAGCTCACGCAGAGGGCAACAGAAAGGGGACGCACAACTGCAGCAAAACGATTGCTGTTTTTTTCCCTTCTTCAAGTTCTTGGGCAACCCCCTCATAAACTAAGCCTGAGAGTCTGTTACGTTTGCTTGTGTTTGTGTGTGTGTCACTATGTGTGTGTGTGTATGTGTGTGTGTGACTATGTCTGTGTGCGTGTGTGTGTGTCACTGTGTGTGTGTGTGTGTTTGTGTGTTTGTGTGTGTCACTGTGTGTGTGTGTGTGTGTGTGTGTGTCACTGTGTGTGTGCGTGTGTAACTCACCGTCACTCCGTCAGTCATTCAGTGAAAATCAATTTATAATTTCGGATGGAAAACTTCAGCAGCAATTTTTCCCCTTGTATTTCAAACAACTAACGTCTCATTTTTGACACTACGATCTACGCGACACACACGGCCTTCTTTAGGCGAACCTGTGTCATGTTTTGACACTGACATAACTGTTTGAAGGGTTGAACTTGAAGCAAAACAACAACAAAACACTTCATACCAATATGCTAAAGTGACTTGTGGATAATCTTGACTTGCAAGTAACAAGAGACAAATCAAACTTTTTGCTACATAAATATGTACTCACTTGCTGCGGTAGATTTTTTACAATAAGACGAGACATCTTGTTGTTTTCTTTCACTTCCACCAACACGTGCCGGAAGTAGCGTAATAACTGAACAGGAAGAGAACTCTCCGTCACTCTATCTTTTTACCGCAAACACTTGAAACAAAAACCTTAGGGGCAAAAAGAAGGGAATGGCGGGGTACCGTTTCTCCATGCTTTTATATTAGGAAAGGAGAAATAGTTCAAACCTAATTACTTCAAACACGAAAAAACTGTCAAAGACATCTGGATAAAGAGTATGAGCTTTTTAATGAAACGACGGCCCATAAACAGAAAGTGAATTCAAACAGTGAGAGAAATGACATTTTGACTTTTTTGGCCACAATAAAAAATTACAGTTTACTATATTGTGTCTTGCAATTTGAGCTAGTCCTAAAGAAATTTAATGTATTAGGTTCATTTTCAGTGTGCATGTGTGTGGAGGGGGGGGGTGGATGGATGGGTGTGTGTTAGTGTGTGCTTTGAGTATTTATCTGTAAAGCACTACTACATTCATGAAGTAATTTTAGTACTTAGAAATTTAAGCTGTTAATTGCCATTCCTATCCCAACAGCCATTTCAGCAACTACATTACGTGGTAAAATAATAACATTAACAAAGGGAAAAGACAAGTTTACCAGGAGTGAAAAAAAACAGCGAGTATGCACACACACACACACACACACACACACACACACACACAGACACACACACAGACACACACACACACACAGACACAGACACACACACACACACAGAACAAGAGAACAAAGACATTCAGAGTAAGTAGAATTCATCTCAACTGGGACTATTGCATCTTAATTCATACTCTCTATCATCCACTTGCTTGAAAGAGAAGACTCAACACAGATAAAAAAAAAAAAATATACAGAAAACAACAGCTGAGTTCTTAGTTGTTCTGTCACAGGAAAAAAGACTCTGATCAAACCAGAAACGCCTGGAAAAAGAGAGACACGTGTAGTCTTTGTTTCAACAGTATCCTTTATTTGATGGAACATTTCTAGTCAACAAAGAAAGAGTCTGCTTAGAAATCAAAGTTTATGCTGAACCCTACAACTTCTTGCGTTTTTCTTTCTTTTAGTTCATGTACATCTAAACAAAGAGATTATTTCTTAGCTTGGATTTTTAATCTTCCACAATTTTTTTTTAATGTTCTGTGTTGCAAAAATTATGTTTATTACTATTTGTTGTTGTTGCATACTACATAAAAATTCCTGAAGAATCCTTGAAAACAAGCAACCAGCTGTTGCGGAAAGAGGTAAGAAAAGAAGAAGAATATGAGGGAGAAAATGCAAGAGAATTGAAATTGAATGAATGAACAAATGAAAAACCTTAAACCGGCTTAAAAGTGTTATAAAATGAAAAGTAAAAATTCAACAGGAAACAGTCACAGTATTGCATATGCATGTCAACAAGAACACAGCATATCTTCATCGTCCGGGAATTTTGGCGTAACTCGATTCTTGGATGTACATGTCAATCAATCAATGAGTCTTATATCGCGCATATTCTGTGGGTACAGTTCTAGGCGCTCTGCAGTGATGCCGTGTGAGATGAAATTTTATACGGCCAGTAGATTGCAGCCATTTCGGCGCATATTGACCTTTCACGGCCTATTATTCCAAGTCACACGGGTATAGGTAGACAATTATTAACTGTGCCTAAGCAATTTTGCCAGGAAAGACCCTTTTGTCAATCGTGGGATCTTTAACGTGCACACCCAATGTTTTTGAGCTTAAGACTAAATACATCAATCATTCTCCATGAGAATTATTCTCTTAAATACCATCTTAAATACCATTGACAATACATGATTTAATTAACATTCTTTTATTTCGATCCATACCAGGTACAAATATAAACACTATTTCATAATAAAAACAAGTTAGTTTTGGCCTTCTGTTGAAAAGCTGTCTGAAATGACTTACGCCAAAATTCCGTGACAACGTCGATATGTTAACTCAAAGCATGGATATTGAAATTATTTTTTTAACACTAAAGAAAAGGTTAACAGAATGTTTATATCTTTTTCTCTTTGAATATATACACAACACACATCCAAAGCAATCTTTCATTTGCTATAGGTAATCACTTGTGAAAAACAAAAGAAAGCACCAAATATGTTTCATGGTTGTGTTCATACAGCAAAAGATAATGACAATGACAATTGCAATGACAATGATGATGATAACAATGATGGTGATGAGGATGATGATGATGATGAGGAGGATGGTGATGATGATGATAACGATGATGATGATGATAGTAATGATGACACTAATGTTTGTTTGCTTCCAAGATTGTGACAAAATAAGTGCATGTGTTTCCATGTAGATTTTCCTCTCTCTTGATTACAACCTGTGTGTTTTGTTTCTGAAAAAAATCCTTGACTTTCAATAATTGATAGATTTGGTAGTCACCCTACTGGCTGTATCCACATAAAAAGGACTGGGTGGCCGAGTTGTAACGCACTTGCGCTCCGAAGCGAGAGGTTGCGAGTTCTAACCTTGGTGGTGGGTTCAAGTGCTAGTCTTTCGGATGAGACGAAAAACCGAGGTCCCTTCGTGTACACTACATTTGGGGTGTGCACGTTAAAGATCCCACGATTGACAAAAGGGTCTTTCCTGGCAAAATTGTATAGGCATAGATAAAAAATGTCCACCAAAATACCCGTGTGACTTGGAATAATAGGCCGTGAAAAGTAGGATATGCGCCGAAATGGCTGCGATCTGCTGGTCGATGTGAATGCGTGATGTATTGTGTAAAAAATTCCATCTCACACGGCATAAATAGATCCCTGCGCCTTGAGTCCGAGTCTGGAGATACGCGCGCGATATAAGACTTCATATAACATAAAAAAAAACTTGAAAAGGTCTGAAACACATGTGTCTATCTGATGTTACATTTGAACCATGAACCTAAAGATGGTCCAAAGACACAAACGAGAATTAAGAAGAGTCCAGATGACATTTACCTTGACGCCCTACGCTTACTACATAGGTGTACCTGTGGGGAGTCGAAACACCTGCCTGAATGTTGTCCAAAAAACTGCTTCCATGCAATGATCACACTCTATTCCTCCAAGGTTCTGACCCTTATTTTTCCCCAGAACACTGTGATGCTTATCAAACAGCTGGATTATCACCATGTACACTGTACCAACATTACATGGCTAGTCTTGGAGTTAAAACTCCATGGGGGGGGGGGGGGGGGGGGGGGGCACAGAGTATTTCTGCTTTACAGTCATCACACAAGAATTGTACAAAGTCTGTACAATGACTCTGTAAAGTACAGACACATACTCTGTGTCATTGGGGGATACACACGCACAGACATACAGTCCCACAAAAAATGTGACTATATTAAAAACATAAGTAAAGTAGCCTATGATAATGCTTTCGCATACGCCCGGATGTAAGTCTTGCCTGAAAAAGCAAGCTATTTCCTCTTCTCTAATAGAAAATCCCGAAAAGATGAAAATTGCCTTCCTCTTGACTTTTACCGTCTGGTTTTGTTACTCCACAGAGCACGAAAAAAGGAGAAAAATGTAAAACGATAACCAGGTCAACAAGATGATTTATGATTAAAAAAAATGCAATTCTTTGCCTTTTTTATTATACAACAAAGTAATTGGTATTAGTTTTAGGACAAAAATTAAAAACAATACTGCCAGGTATTAATCTTTTTAACATGTGAACAAAAATAATTCAAAACACTGAATTAAATCATTGTTCATTAAATCAAAAAGACACCAATGGAAAATTAATGCAATAAGATTTGGGAGTTACACAGAATTTTGTTAAAATCCAAACATAAAAAAAAGAGGGAATATTTAAACAGAAAATGTAAGCACCGATTTAGAAAGGCAACCAAATGTCGCATCAAAAATGTCTCATAAATTCTTCGTTCTAGTGCTGCCATTCTCCTTTCAAGCATCTCACTCAAAGTCTGCAGGGCTGCTTGATCTGATCCTAGGGGTCCAAAGTTCAGTTCCAAAATGGTAAGTCAACACCCATACCAAGACTGACCTCTCAAGGTGTCAACATTCCCACTTCACAAACTGGCCAATCTCTATGTTATAAAACATTGTTGTCCAACGTTTCGGCTCACCAGGGTAACCATTACCCCCGAGGACCTCGACATTTGATTTTTTCACCAAGCAAACTGGATCAACCTTGTACAGTGGAACCCCCCTTTTAAGACCTCTAAAAATCTGAGAAATTCAGGTCTTAAAAAGGAGGGAGTCTTATAATAGGGGTCAATTTACAGAGGTTATGAAAAGGAAGTCTGAGAAAACAGGGTCTTAAATTGGAGGGAGTCTTAAATTGGAGAGAGTCTTAAATTGGAGGGAGTCTTAAATTGGGGGGTCTAAAAGAGCGACTCCACTGTGTTATCATGCCTAGTTGCCCACACTTCAGGCACAATAGGGCAACCATACATCCATCCTTCTCTGACATTAGGGTGTCTGCTATAAGCAACTTGTCCACCAGCTTGTTGTCCACAATTGTGACACAATAAGGCAACCATACATCCATCCTGCTTTGACCTTCGTGATTTGCACTACACAAAAAGATCCACTTCTGGCGCCATCTTGCAATGTATTCTCAGCCCTCATCTTTCAGACACAATAATAGCCAACCATGTATCCTTTACTTTCTTCCCCTTGGGTAAAACCCTTGCACACTTGCTGTGATTTGCACTACACAAAAAGGTCCACTTCTGGCGCCATGCGGACCCAGTGACCAATCCCAGCCGCTTTGATGTGCTCGTACAGGGCTTTCTTGGCAGCCTGGTACACCGTGGCGTTGTCCTTGGCCTGACGGTAGTTCTGGGAGGTCATGAGGTCTTGCCTGAAGCCCCTGCACACCTGTTTAAACTGGAAGAGGGAGTAGCTCTTGCTCAGCGTGCTGGACCTTGTTCTGCTCTTGTTGTCGGGAGATCTGTGGGGGAAGAAACAAGATAAAGACAGTTTGAAAGAGACGAAGAGACACACTTGCATGGCATGTTGCTTATCATTAGGCCAAAAAAAAAATAGGTCTGTTTACGGTAACATAGGCCAAAAAAATAGGGTCGGTAGGTCGGGATTTTTTTAAATTTTTTAATTGTTTTTCCAAAAAACCATATTTTTACGTTATTTATTTATTTTTTCTTCCCCAAATGCAAAAAAAAAGTCTAGGGTCGCGCGAAAAAAATAGGGTCGGTCGGGTTACCGTAAACAGACTATTTTTTTTGTGGCCTTACCAGCATGTTACAGTCCTCTCATCGCAGAGACCTCACATAACAGGTACCACTTAATCACATTTATTACGGATCAGTTCCGTGGCATTGTACAACCACGTTCAACTGCACCATTTCTAAGCATCGGTTGCACTTATTTTTTATTTGCATTCTTTTTGTGATTGTTTACATCACAACAAGCACATGTCCTCGTTAGAATAAAACAGGTAACTCCTTAGCTGAATTTTCCCAAAAAAGGTGACCCTTGAAAATACAAGCCCAAAACCCCCACCCGGCCCACCCCCTCCACTACTTCCCCCTCCATCTCATTGTCTTACTTTTGGGTCAGCTTTCCGTTGATGCTGTTGGTAAGCTCCACCGTGTCTGGTTTGGCCAGTGACCAGTTCAGTCCTTCTGTGGTTTCGTGACCTTCCTGGGGGAAGTAGTGACCTACGTTGAAGGTCACGGGGTGCAAGGCCGGGTGGACGAGGGTGAAGGGTTGCGGCAGCTCATTGTAGATGTTGTTGTACAGTCGACAACACGCAGCACGGGAAAGGTGACCATGGTCAAAGTTAGAGCCTGGTTTCGAACAAATATATGAACAGTTAATAATTGAAAAACAAACGACACAAAGACACACTCAAATAAAAAACCATATACAGGGCACTTCCAATATATCACATTCAATCACATTTCAACGTTAGTTCTATCTAGACAAAATGCTTGGACCCTGAAAAAAAAGAGACCAAAATTTTGCTTCTCGAATCACTAAATTGACAGTCAATTTACGTCTCTTCTTCTTCTGCGTTTCCCAGCCATTCCCTCCTACAAAAGTAGGCTTTAAATTTCATAACTGGTGAAATTTGGAAAATCATTTATAGATTGAAATGAACGCATGGTTGCACATTACATAACCTGCTGTATGGATCAGAGAAAACTAAAAAAGTTTGAAATGTTGGGAAAAATTGGCTTCGGCCACAAACATTTTTGCTGATAGGAAACAAAAGCAAATTAATCACAGGCTAACAAAGCTCATTTACTTCCCCTGAGCTGCCAACACTGCCCACGCTCGAGTTCCCGAATGCAGATCACTGGAACACCTGCTACACACAATGATTTCTATGACACATATCCGTTTCCATTTCTTAACGGCATGGATTCCTGCAATGTTTGAGCATTCATAATTTCAGAAAACTTGCAGTAGTTACTTTGCAACGAGTTTGTCAAGTTTGAAAATGACAAGAGTTACTCTCCATGCCATGTGGGTAGATGGGCCTTCCCAAACTTACCTACAATGATGGAGGACATGTAGACAGGCTCCATAACCTGCGACAGCAATGCACCTTGGAGACCTAGCACGTTCAAGCGTAGCACTTTATCGCTGGTTGACATCACCAGTCGGCCATCGCCTTCCATTTTTTCCACAAATGTTTTGACATCCTCCATGTTCTGCACCTCTGGGGCAGGGCTAGTCCTCTCCAGAACCCTCTCACAAATGCCTGGTGACAGTACAGGCAATGAATTCTGTTTGTAAGTACAGTCTGATCAAAACACAATACACAACAGTTTTACAACAACAACGAAAAGAAGAAAAGAAAGACGAAGCAAAAGAGAAGAAAGCACGAAACTGCAGCTTACTGCATGTATTTGGATCCTTCTAAACTAAATTCTGCCATAAGACGTTGACACCCAGAGACACTATATGGAAGCTCATAATCTACTGTGAAACAATACACCCCCCCCCCCCCCCCCCACCTTCCTAATTAAATACTTCATATCCTTTTAAGACCTTGCTTTTTTTCAGATTTTCAAT
>NC_090253.1:16266505-16320255 GCF_037325665.1 Littorina saxatilis | reverse complement strand
TTTTTTCAGATTTTCAATTCATAACCCGAGTAAGTTAACCTCTTATTTAAGACTCCTGTTCTAAGACCCGATTCCTGGATGTCTTAAAAGGGGGTTCCACTTTATACCCAACAAATTACTCATAAACAAGCACAAAAGACAGCGTCACAATACTGCACAAGCTGCGAACATACTACAGTGTAACCATCATTTCCATCCCCCCTCCTCCCGATTCAAGACACCCCCCCCCCCCCCCCCCCTCTCACGACCCAAGTTTTTACAGGTTTTCGGTTAATAAGTAAAAAAAAGTCCCCATTCTAAGACTTCCTTCCCTTTCCAGATATTTTGAGGTTCTCAGTAAAGGGGTATAATCCACTGTATCAAGCCCTAAGCCTCAGTCTTGGGAAATGTGGCACAATTCGCCACCAAAGCATTACTTACCGTCCTCATCACGAACGTACAGCGCACCATGATTCATCTCATCCAGGAAGTAGGGAAAATGGCCACCCAGTGCAACCTCCTCTCTCTGTTCTGCCGTAAGCGCATCGCTCGGGCTTCATTAAGAAGATTTTAGGAAAAAAAATATTAAACTCTACGACTATAAAATACACACAAACAAACTCATACACAAGCATATATATACAGACACAAAAACACTACACATACTCTCCTTCTCGTTTCCTATAAACTTTGAAGACTCAAATTTATTGGTCTTCATGGAGAATACATTTTAAAGAAAACACTCTACAGGAATAAAACACCAACAATCTAGTCTCAAGCACATGCACAAACACATGCATCAGCAGACACAATCACCCCCATGTATACACTCTTCCTCTCGTTTTGTAAATATATTCTGAAGTCTTCTTCTTCTTCTTCTGAGTTCGTGGGCTGAAACTCCCACGTACACTCGTGTTTTTTGCACGAGTGGAATTTTACGTGTACGACGGTTTTTTACCCCGCCATTTAGGCAGCCATACGCCATTTTCGGAGGAAGCATGCTGGGTATTTTCGTGTTTCTATAACCCACCGAACTCTGACATGGATTACAGGATCTTTTTCGTGCGCACTTGGTCTTGCGCTTGCGTGTACACACGGGGGTGTTCGGACACCGAGGAGAGTCTGCACACAAAGTTGACTGAGAAATGAATCTCTCGCCGAACGTGGGGACGAACTCATGCTGACAGGGGCACACTACCGACTGAGCTACATCCCCGCCCATTCTGAAGTCTGAATTTTTGCTCTCTTCAAAGTTTACAATAAAAAAAAACAACAGGAGAGACAGCTGAAGAATATTTTACATACCCTTTGTTCACAGACTCTTCATAATCACCAGACAAAGGACAACTTGTGTACAGATGGAAGGTGATGCCGTCTTTCAGTTTCAGCATATTGCCCTGGCCCACTTCCAGGATAGAACTGGCGTTAGAATAGTAGGACCTGATTTCTTTGTACAGAAAGCTGCAACAAAAATCAAAACAAAGTCATTTATTTATTTATATGGGAGATTTAATTATAGCGCTTGACGTTCTCTAAGCGCTTTACATATTAATGAATGTCATGCCACTCCTGCACATTTCTTAACAGCTTCAAAGACGCATTAATATTGTCCTTTTAGTGTTTTGACAGCAATATCGTAGTCTATCAGGTTCAGATTTTTGCTTGAATTGTTCAACTTCAACCTCGATAGCAAAGAATTCTTAATAAGTTCATACAGTATAGCCCATTTCGTCTTAAAAAAATATATGTAAAATTAAAAGGAAAGATGAGAAAGTTAGACACTGAATGAGTGAATCATCCGATGCCATTGACAACTGCAACAAAACAACCACAACCCTCAAGAGGAAGAAAGGAAGAATCAATCAAAAGCCAAAAGATCACTTACTTTCTCAGGCCGCGGCAAGCTCTCACCACAGCGGTACTGTCAATCAGACACAGACCGTCCACGGTCAGATTTTCTGAAGCTATGCAGCCTAGGCCAGTGGCAAGGGAGGCCAAAACGCCTTCATGGTTAGGGCCTGCAGAAGCAAAAAATAGTCAAATCCCTTTTCATTTTCTGAAGCTATGCAGCCTAGGGCAGTGGCAAGGGAGGTAAAAAAACACCGTTATGGTTAGGGCCTGCAGAAGCAAAAAAAAAGATCAAATCCCTTTTCATTTTCTAAAGCAATGCAGCCTAGGCCAGTGGCAAGGGAGACCAAAACGCCTTCATGGTTAGGGCCTGCAGAAGCAGCAGAAGCAAAAAATAGTCAAATCACTTTTCATTTTCTGAAGCTATGCAGCCTAGGCCAGTGGCAAGGGAGGCCAAAACACCTTCTTGGTTAGGGCCTGCAGAAGCAAAAAAAGATCAAAATCACTTTTCATTTTCTGAAGCTATGCAGCCTAGCCAGTGGCAAGGGATGCCAAAACGCCTTCATGGTTAGGGCCTGCAGAAGCAAAAAAAGATCAAATTCCTTTTCATTTTCTGAAGCTATGCAGCCTAGGCCAGTGGCAAGGGAGGCCAAAACACCTTCTTGGTTAGGGCCTGCAGAAGCAAAAAAAGATCAAAATCACTTTTCATTTTCTGAAGTTATGCAGCCTAGCCAGTGGCAAGGGATGCCAAAACGCCTTCATGGTTAGGGCCTGCAGAAGCAAAAAAAGATAAAATTCCTTTTCATTTTCTGAAGCTATGCAGCCTAGGCCAGTGGCAAGGGAGGCCAAAACACCTTCTTGGTTAGGGCCTGCAGAAGCAAAAAAAGATCAAATCCCTTTTCATTTTCTAAAGCAATGCAGCCTAGGCCAGTGGCAAGGGAGACCAAAACGCCTTCATGGTTAGGGCCTGTATGAGATAATAAAGTATTCGTATTCGTATTCGTAAATGGAAAATTTCCTAAATAAATTATCATTTAATTAATATACTTACCCGAATCACATTAGCATTGAGTCACCTGAGATGCTTATCACTGAAAAACGCTTACCCGGCTAAAGAATTTAAAGGGAAGCAACCCCATCACCAAAACGAAAGTGAAAGTAGCTTTGGTAATGGGCCAGTACACCGGGAGTTACCTCCCATACGGGTGTATGCCACGTCACTTCCTCTAGGAACACGTGCCTATTATCATACGGCTTTAAAAAATCTTAAAACCATAAGCGGGGCAGGTGGGAGGGAATACAGTATGTGATTCGGGTAAGTATATTAATTAAATGATAATTTATTTAGGAAATTTTCCATTTAATATCATATTCTTACTCCGAATCACATTAGCAGATAACATCAACAAGGCGGTGGGCTAGAAATGAATCAAAACTCACCATCAAGTTCTGGACAGGAACTGGCCTGCTGCTATGAGCGCTGGAAGGCCTCTGGAGCCATCCTGTCGAAGAGCTGTGACGTCCCGAAGATAAAAGTTTATGAAAACATCTTCGGAACGCCAATACGCAGTTGTCAGCACCTCCTCTAGACGTCTGGAGCGCAGAACTGCCAGAGAGGATGCCCACGCCCTCGTTTCATGGGCTCGGGCCGAGTCAAGTGGCAAGGAGGGCATAACCCCCCCCCTCTTTGTGCGACTCCACTCATAAGCCTGCTTGATGAGCGAGGACACCCACCGGGCCAACGTTACCTTCGACAAATCTTTCTCGCGCCTAGTAAGGAGAGAGATAAACAACAACTTCTGAGAACTAGACCGAATCGGCTGAGTCCGGGCTAAGTACAGACGAAGTGCCCTCACAGGGCAATTGACCGAATCGGGGTCATCCGGGGCCAACGCGCTGGTCAGAGCCTTAACTCTAACCAGCGGAGAGGCCTGCCCCGGAGACTGATTCTTGGCCAGGAAATCAGGCCGGAAACGCAAAGATGCGGAACCGTCCGGCTCAAAGGAGATATCTCCAGGCTGACCCGACAGGGCGTGGACCTCGCTACCCCGTCGGGCCGTAGCCAACAAAAGGAGAAACAGCGCTTTGCGAGTGACATTGAACAGACTGGCCTCGCTTAAAGGCTCAAAATCCGCAGAACGAAGGAATTCCAGGATTAAAAACAAGTCCCACTTGGGAGCGGGCAAACGAGCTTTAGCTTCCTTAAGAGCAGCCCCTTTAATGACTGCAGCTATAACGCCCCCGACTCGAACAGAACGACCAATCTGCTTAAGAGTCGCCGAGATAGCGGAGCGCCGGACCCTCAACGAGGAGACTGAGGCGCCCTGCGAAGACATGAAAGAGAGGTGGTTAGCGACCTGAATAGAGCGCGGAGCCACCGAACTCACCCCTCTAGCTGAACACCAGGCAGTCCATGCCTTCCAGTGGGAAGCATAAACTGAAGAGGTGGACGCTCTATGCGAGCGAGCCACCAAGTCCAGAGTCAAAGACGACGCCCCAGAGCGCTTCAGCGAGTCCCGAACAACTTCCACACGTGAAGCTTCAGAAGACTGGGCTCCTCGTGTGGAATGCCTGTTCGGGGCTGCACTAGTTCCCCTCGCACGAGTGCGAGAGGAATGGGGGGCCCTTGGGCGAGCCGAAGAAGATCTGGAAACCAGACCTGCGACGGCCACAGAGGAGCGACCAGAAGAAGAAGGGCCGGCTCCTCCATCTCCGCTTTCCGGATTACTCGGCTGAGTAACGGAAAGGGAGGAAAGGCGTACGCCTCCAGACCCGTCCAGGGAAAGTCCAGAGCGTTCACTCGCCATGCCTGAGGGTCCGGGAATGGCGAGACGAACACCGGAAGCCTCTTTGAGTACCTTGTGGCAAAAAGGTCCACCAGAGGCTTTTGGACCTGGGCCCAAAGGCGAAGCAGTGCCCCGTGAGTGATCGTCCACTCCGACTGAAGCACTGTACCGGAACGACTGAGCGCATCCGCCAAAGTGTTCAGCCTCCCTGGAAGGTACCTGGCCGAGATCGTGATATGATGCTGAAAGCACCACACCAGGATCTCGCAAGCCCTTTCCGAGAGAGACGGGGACCGCGAGCCTCCCTGCTTGTTGATGTACGCCGCCACTGTCATGTTGTCTGTAAACAGACGAACATGTTTGGCGTACAGGGAGGGCAGAAACTTGGCCAGAGCTAGAGCAACTGCCTCTAGCTCCAGCAAGTTGATGTGCCACAAGGACTGCTCCGTCGTCCACAGACCGGAAGTAGTCTGAAGATCTGTATGTGCCCCCCAACCCTCCCTGGACGCATCTGTAAAGAGGTCCAGGTCGGGGAGGGGCACGACGATCGGAACACCTCTGCAGACCCACTCCGTGTCCAACCACGGAAGGGTCGCAGACTGGAACCATCCCTGCAAAGGGATGAGGGCGTCCCAGTCCACCAGAGGAGAGTCCACAAACGGCTTCAGCGCGAACTGAAGCGGACGTTTGTGGACCCGGCCCAGTGAAACCAGAAGAGCCATAGACTCCATCTGCCCCAAGATGGAGGCGAGCGAGCGGATGGAAGCCATCAGGAGAGGTAAAGTGGAGCGAATCTGGGCTTGGAGCTTGTCCACCCTTCTCTGAGAAGGCTGGACAGTCCAAGCGACCGTGTCGAAAGACATCCCCAGATAAGTGAATGTCTGTGACGGGGTCAGCTCCGACTTTACCCGGTTGATCGAGAACCCCAACGAGTTGGATTCTCGAAGAACCGTCAGGGTATCCTGCGAACAGCCGCTCTGGGACTGGTTCATGATGAGCCAGTCGTCCAGATAAGCCCGCAGACGGATACCCTGGGACCTCACCAGTGCACAGACCTGTCTCACCACCATGGTGAAAATCCATGGTGCGAGAGACAGCCCGAAAGGGAGTGCGCGAAACTGGTAGATCTGATCTCCCCACCGGAAACGAAGCCATTTCCGGTCGGCCGGATGCATAAGAATGTGAAAGTATGCGTCCGTGAGATCGATCGAGGTCACCCAGTCTCCTGGGCGGAGAGAGTCTCGGACAGAGGCTGGCGTCTCCATCTTGAATTTTATCTCCCTCAAGAAAGTATTGAGGAGAGATAAATCCAACACGGGACGCCATCCTCCTGATGCTTTGGGAACAGCGAACAGACGCCCGTAAAATCCCAGGGAGCTGTGGACCCGAACTCTCTCCACCGCGCCCTTCTGCTCCAGGGAGGCAATTTCCGACTGCAAGACGGAACGTGCTTCCTGCGAGAAGGGGGGCTTGAACCGCGGAGGCACTCGGGTAAGAGGCGCCTTTTCCTCCCGCCAGAGTAGACGGAAGCCCGATCTCACCACTCCCACAATCCATTGGCTGTCTACTACCGACATCCAACGAGAAAGTGCCCGGGAGGGGCCTCCCGCCATCACCAAGGTGGAGGGCGGGAGGGAGGTGAGATCGGGAGCGCTTCATTGGGGGTGTGGCTTACTTCCAGAGCCGCCACGCCCCCTCCCCGATGCCGTCCTCTTCTTCCCACCACGAGCGGCCGGCGGAGCCTGCCGCTTCTGAGCTGGCTTGGGGTTAGACGATGTCTGAGCCTGCTTCTGTTTAGAAGGCTGAGACTGTTTCACCCCCTTCAGAGTGTAGTCAAGGAACTGACTGTCCTTGTTTGACTGAATCTCCTTCTGTCTGGCATCCAGTGCCAGCGGACAGAAGAGAGACTCCTCTGAGACCGGGGAGACTCTCAAGGTCTCCCTAGTAGCCAGTTCCGTGAATTGGGACTGCGAGAGGAAGAGATCCCTCCTGCAGAGTACCGCTTGGGTGTACTGCAGGGAGGAAAGACGCAATTGTTCCTCATTGACCTTGGCCAATGCGGCCAAAAGCGCAGAGACATCGTCCGCATTCTGTTCTTCACTGAGAGTGAAAGGAACTAGCGAATCGGTCAATGCCCGAGACAGAGCCCGAACGAGAGTCTCCGCAATGGAGGACAGTTCGATCTGCCGACGTCCAACCTCCTCAGCAGAGAGGAGGGAAGCCTCGGAAACCGGCAAAACCGAATCACGCTTGATCGGTTTAGTCAGAAGAGGCAGCAATTCCCGGGAAACCGGAAGGGTAGCCCTAGGGAGTGCAAAAGACGCCAGCCAATTCTGGCTCTGATTGGGCATGCCAAGCTTCCTATTGGCCGTAGGCACGAAGGAAGAGGCTTGGGCAGCTGAAGCCACCCACTGCTGAGCTGATTCCGGAACTGGACCAAAAGGAAGCAGTAACGGAACAGGCACCGGCCGAATACCACTCCCCGCATGTGCTGGACGAACCAGTGAATGCGAAAGTTGGTAAGCCACTGACGGAGACTCGGCGAACCGGAAGGAAGAAACATCCTCCTGTGCCGGCCGGAAGTCCGCCATGGCAGAAGGAACGAATGATGCGGAAGAGTCCGCAGCCACCACCCCTTCAGGAAAATAACGAGACGTTACTTCCGCCGCGACGTCAAGAACAGCCTTGAGCTTCGACGGAAACACGCCCCGCGACTCCTCGCTGACCACTGATGGAGCATCAGAATAGTCACACGTGGAACCCTGACCGAAGTCACCAGTTCCGGAAGCAGAAGCATGCCCTGGCAAACCGGAAACCGGAAAAGCCTGAGCACTAACGTCATCCTGCCGCCCAAAATCCTGTGAAGGTAAAGGGTAAGCAGGACGACCATCCGCAAAAACCGGAGCTGGATGAGCTGACGTCACTCCCCCGACTGAGTGGAGTGATGCCTGCTCAAGCCTAGGCGCTTGAAAGCCGGAAGGCGCACGCTGTAATCCACTATCTGGTATCCGGAAGGAACCACCAGAAGAGGAAGAAGCGTTTCCGGCCGAAACCGGAAGTGTAGTCAACGGAACCGCAAAATGCGGAAGTGAAGACTGCACTGGTTGACTTCGCGATCCGGAAGGACCGGAAGTCAGTGAATACTCCATCCTGCCGCGACCGCCGTAGCGTGCCGGAGCGGACGGATCATCACTTCCGGCAAGTGCCGGAAATGCGGCAGTCGAAACCGACTGCCGCCGCTGTTCGAACAAGTCCGGGGCCTCGTAGGTTATCGCCGGAAATGAAAGATCAGCAAGGTATCGGTCGTGACCCGATGCGAAAGAGCTGTCCCCCGAAGGAGAACGTCCAGGCGCCTCACGAGGGCTATCGGACCAGCTCTGCTTACCAACCGACGCTGAAGAGGGAGGACGCTGCTCCAAGCCGGAAGTGGAGGACAAAGACACGGAAGCCAATGCCCGGACGTCACTGCCAGATGCCGGAAACGCCGAACTGCTGGCGACGGAACGCTGAAATTCTGCCTGCACCAAGCTGCGGATTTCTGGAACCAGTGACTTTAACAGAGAGGAAACCAACGCACCTTGTCCAGGTGCTAACAAAGAAGACGAAGTCTCCGATGTAGAGACAGGTGCAGAAGTAACAGTAGCGCTAGGCGCCGCAAAAGAAGCAGAAGTAGTAACAGCGCTAGGCGCCGAAATTGGTACAGCCAACAAAGTGTTACGCTCTTGGTCTGTAACAAGTAACGTTGCTTTGGAAGAGGAAGACTTAGCCTTAATTTTCCCCTTGGGGTCCGACTTGCCACGGCGCTTGTCTGAATCAGACATGTTGACAACAACACGTGGCAACGCGAAAAAATTTACTGAAACATAAGTCTAAACGACTGGAAAATTCAGTAAACACACGCACTAATGCGTTAACAAAATACTATAGCTAAACTTGCCCCACAAGCAGAGGCACGGAGAGCTACAAACAAAGTCACACGAGCTAGAAAACTAACTCACACAACAAAATGGCGACACGCAAGACACTGACACAAACGTCAACAACACGTGGCAAAGCCAAAAAGATTTACTGAAACGTAAGTCAAAACGACTGAAAACACAGTAAACACACACGCTTACGCGTCAACAAAATACTAAAGCTACACTTGCCCAAACAGAAAGAGGGCACGCAGAGCTACTAGCAAAGTCACACGAGTTAGCTAACTAACTCACACAACAAAATGGCGAAACACGCAAGTCACTGACACACAAGTCCGTAAAAAACGGACAACGTACAGTAACGAAACAGCGCAAACAACCAACAACAAACGGGAACGAGCTCACCAAACTGTAGGCAAGGCGAGCAGACAAGCTGGGTAACGTGGCCGGCGGGTGTCACTCAAACACACAAGGTCAGCCACAGAGCGTCAAAAAGTGAACCGTCCTCTCCGAGGTGAAAAAGACGTATGATAATAGGCACGTGTTCCTAGAGGAAGTGACGTGGCATACACCCGTATGGGAGGTAACTCCCGGTGTACTGGCCCATTACCAAAGCTACTTTCACTTTCGTTTTGGTGATGGGGTTGCTTCCCTTTAAATTCTTTAGCCGGGTAAGCGTTTTTCAGTGATAAGCATCTCAGGTGACTCAATGCTAATGTGATTCGGAGTAAGAATATGATATTAAATTATGGTTAGGGCCTGCAGAAGCAAAAAATAGTCAAATCACTTTTCATTTTCTGAAGCTATGCAGCCTAGCCAGTGGCAAGGGATGCCAAAACGCCTTCATGGTTAGGGCCTGCAGAAGCAAAACAAGTCGCGTAAGGCGAAAATACAACATTTAGTCAAGTAGCTGTCGAACTCACAAAATGAAACTGAACGCAATGCAACGCAGCAAGACCGTATACTCGTAGCATCGTCAGTCCACCGCTCATGGCAAAGGCAGTGAAATTGACAAGAAGAGCGGGGTAGTAGTTGCGCTGAGAAGGATAGCACGCTTTTCTGTACCTCTCTTCGTTTTAACTTTCTAAGCGTGTTTTCAATCCAAACATATCATAATATCTATATGTTTTTGGAATCAGGAACCGACAAGGAATAAGATGAAAGTGTTTTTAAATTGATTTCGAAAATTTAATTTTGATCATAATTTTTATATTTTTAATTTTCAGAGCTTGTTTTTAATCCAAATATAACATATTTATATGTTTTTGGAATCAGAAAATGATGGAGAATAAGATGAACGTAAATTTGGATCGTTTTATTAAAAAAAAATTTTTATACAATTTTCAGATTTTTAATGACCAAAGCCATTAAGTAATTTTTAAGCCACCAAGCTGAAATGCAATACCGAAGTCCGGGCTTCGTCGGAGATTACTTGACCAATTTGGTTGAAAAAATGAGAGCGTGACAGTGCCGCCTCAACTTTCACGAAAAGCCGGATATGACGTCATCAAAGACATTTATCAAAAAAATGAAAAAAACGTCAGAGGATATCATACCCAGGAACTTTCATGTCAAATTTCATAAAGATCAGTCCAGTAGTTTAGTCTGAATCGCTCTACACACACAGACAGACAGACAGACAGACAGACAGACAGACACACACACACACACACACACACATACACCACAACCCTCGTCTCGATTCCCCCCTCTACGTTAAAACATTTAGTCAAAACTTGACTAAATGTAAAAAGATCAAATTCATTTTCATTTTCTGAAGTTATGCAGCCTAGGGCAGTGGCAAGGGATGCCAAAACGCCTTCATGGTTAGGGCCTGCAGAAGCAAAAAAAAGTCAAATCACTTTTCATTCTTTTCTTCTTCTTGGCGTTTGCAGTCTAGATGACCAGTCCAGTTCTGGTGAAGAATGGGGCCGTCGTGTCCAGCTAGTGGTAGCTGCAATAAAACTTTTATCAGCAGAGCCTAATAGACGGTTTCCAGAAATAACTCAGAGGTCTTGAAGAGTAAGAGCCCCTTTACCGGACATGCTTTTCACAACATCCGGAACATGTTCCACGCTTCTGATCGACTTTCACCTGCGATAGGGACTTATAAACGACTTACTATGATGTGTATGCTATGCAGCTTGTGTTAAAACTTAAATATGATACCATTTTCTTTCGAAAAATATAATCAACCAAGCCAGGAGCCAGGAGTCAATGGTTTGCTGATCACTGGAAGTGTTCGTTAAGCACACATTTTCCTCATGACCTTGATCAAAACACGCTGTGAGGCGATCATTACATGCCAGCGATCATTTCCGCAAAAAATTGTGAACTCCGATGAACGCAGTTTTTCATATTGTGAGCGTGCTGCATAACATACACATCAGAGTTCGTTGTTTGTCCTGATCGCAGTATAAACTGCTGATCAGAAGCGAGGAACATGCTCGGGATGTTGTCACTTGTGAATATTTGTCTGAGGTAAAGAGGCTCCCGCTCTTCCAGACAGTTGAAAATCCTGACAGAGTTATTTTCGAAAATCGTCTATTCAAACAGGGGAATTTAAAGTGCTTACTCACACAAAGCTCATCCCTGGAATCTGGGTCTAACTCTATACACCTTGTTACACTGTCTTATATCCCTGTTCCCATTTCCTGAAATTTTTTTTTATTTTTTTTTATTTTTTATTCTTTTATTATGCATTCTTATTCTTTTGATTGGAAATGAGTATTGTTACAATATAATTTCCATATGGATTAATAAATTTGAGTTGAGTTGAGTTGAGTTGAGTAACACTGACATGGAATTCTGTTTTAGCCTGGCGCCCTTTGTCATTTCACCTTTCAGGGATGGCCAAATCGTCTGCTCGATCGCCAGGGGCGGGTAAAACATCCGCCGGGTTAGTAGAAACCGCCTGGCAACTCGCCCGGCTTGCCAATGAAAATTCTGGTCAAATGCACCACTTTAGGTTTTAATATCGAGTTTTCAAGCCATATAAACACTGCAGATCAACTGTGGTATGTACCGGGCCAGTGACATTTCTGCCGGGCTAGTGATTTTCTTGAAGTTTAACTCGCCCGGCTGGCAAGTAACAATTTTGAGATTTGGCCATCCCTGCCTCTGCTAGAGTGGTTGCCTTTTGTGTCATAATAATAATACCAAAAAACACACCTGGTATGATAAATGAAATATCACAATAGTCTTTATTGAGACTGAGAGCCAGCTCACGATTGAAGTTCACCCAGGCATGCACTTACCCATTTTCATCACAAATGCAGCAATGTCCCACTTGTGCACAAAGAGAGCGGGGTCATACTGAGCGATGAGGTCCAACGCTTTGTCGTGGGCCATGCGGGCAAAGCGGTCAGCCTCCGTCCTGCACGGCACATCTTCCACGTCCAAGTCCGGCGCTGCCGCTGCCTGAGGTCCTGCTGCTGCAGCCGCCTACAGTATACGAATACGATGGTTTATTTGTGTTAGACATAAGCCTCTCACAAGGATGATGGGGGGGAGGGGGTAATTAACAAGCAATCAAAAATCCAACATTCTACACACAAAAAACATCACTGCATTTTTTTTAGAGTCAGGGGTACCCTGACTCACACTGTGTATCAACCATGTACATCATAGCATCATGATGTCAACAGTCCTTCAGTTTTTGACTTTGTGCCCTGTGGTGACAGAATGAAAAAGTCCAAAGTACGTTCACAGTGGACCTTTTCAACATTTCACAGTGTGAAGATTTAGATACTATTAGAATGGAAATAATGGAAAAATCAAAAGCATTTTGAGTTCAAATCTCCTTTTTCTGTTCAGTAAGTGCCAAAAAGAACCACCCCCCCCTGAACTCAATCTTAACTTGCCCAGACACAGCTGCTGCACGCACACAGTCAGTGTGTGTCAAACTACTTTTTAATGACTCTCAATAATGAATATAATATCAAGAACTTGCCTCTGTTTACAATATTTTGTCTTTTAACCCCTTGACTGCCTTATGACGGGTATAACCCGTCATGCGGTTGTGCAGCCGCAGCGCCTTAGGACGGGTTTACCCGTCTTCTCCGTTCAGGAATTTTCCAGAAATGCTACGTCACTACTGACACACAAATAGCAGCCAATGGCTTGGAAGGATACCTCATTCTCATGAATAAACATAAATGGTGACGCGGTTTTGCGTCTGAAGGCTAATTTCGGCCTTGGCGACAGGGTAGGGGAGAGAAATCTCGACTCGTCAAAATGGCTAACGGTGACAGTCGACCGGGCCCTAGCAGCAGGGCCTAGCATTGGAAAAAGTGAGTTCAGCTTACAAAGGCGGGGGTCTGAAGATTTTTTGGAGATTTTTTACCTAAAATGTCTTTCTTTATTTGGTGTTTGACGTCGTTTTCAACCACGCAGGTTATATCGCGACGGGGAAAGGGGGGAGAGGGGATAGAGCCACTTGTCAATTGTTTCTTGTTCACAAAAGCACTAATCAAAAATTTGCTCCAGGGGCTTGCAACGTAGTACAATATATTACCTTACTGGGAGAATGCAAGTTTCCAGTACAAAGGACTTAACATTTCTTACATACTGCTTGACTAAAATCTTTACAAAAATTGACTATATTCTATACAAGAAACACTTAACAAGGGTAAAAGGAGAAACAGAATCTGTTAGTCGCCTCTTACAACATGCTGGGGAGTATCGAGTAAATTCTTCCCCCTAACCCGCAGGGGTTTTTACCTAAAATGACACCCCCCCCACCCCCCCAAAGAAGATTGAGCAACTAAATTATGCCTTCACCAACAAGCAAAACACAGACAGAAAACAAGAAAACTGAGAATCTTGTGTTATTTGGCCTAAAAGTGCCATTCCCACTTCCAGGAATACCTGGATTCTTTGTCACTGAATGGCTGACCACGTTCAACAATGTTGCTTCGAGACATTATTTCAAGTCTAGAGCCACAAAACACCGGCACAAAGCATGCTCGCGCGATGCAAGAGGAAGTGCGTGCTCAAGCAAACTGTCAAACCGATTGAGAATTGAACCGAACGGCGCACAAAACGAAAGCTGGGACTGTTTGGGTTTACCGTTTGGGAATAACAGGTTTTTGCATTTCGGCGTACACCAAATCGAGTTCCGCGTACTGGAGATGTTATTTCGGCGTAAAGTACGCCGAACGGCTTACAATGCTAGGCCCTGTAGTAGGGAAAAACAAAGCCGGACTGACGCTACAGGCAGTGCAAATGATTATGGATACTGACAGGGGAAGGGGGAGATCTTCTTTCGGACGATTCGTTGGAAACAGGTAGATGACAGTGATTATAATCCTTTCTTGGAGCAAGCAAAACAGCCACCTGTGTTTGATCCACAGGCACCGGAAGATGCGCCGGACTCATTTTTCAAAAGTTCATATTACATCATTTATCATAACTATAACTATAAGCCAAACTAATTATTATTTCCATGATTAGACACTAAAAACAGATTCTTGGTTCAATTTCCTTTAAAAATAACATAGGTTTTACTTACCTACCTACTGCCAGTTTGGAGCTAGAATTTTTTGTGAATTATTACACCCCGAAATCCAATATTCCCTGGCAGTCAGGAATGCATACGCAAGTTTTGATTGGCAGCGAAAGGGTTAACAGGTGAAATTCATCAACATCAAGACTTGCCAAACAATTAAATTCAGAACTCTTAAACCCATCTTTTTGTTCTCCTTCTTCTGCATACCTGTGCTGCCACTCCCACGTACTCTGAAAGGCACGAGTGGGCAGTTTACATGTATGGCCGCTTTTCCCCCCGTCAATAAGGCAATCATACATGTACTCCGCTTCCGGGGGATGCAAGCTGGGAGTTTTCGTCTTTCTAAAGCCCACAGAACTCTGACATGGATTACAGGATCTTATTCATGATGCTTACTTGGTCTTGTGCTTGCGTGTACACACGCAAGGGGATAAGGCACTAGCAGGTCTGTACATAAGTTGACCTGGGAGATAAGACAAATCCTCCCCCCCCCCCCCCCCCCCCCCCTCCCACCAGGGGTGGCCAGGATTCGAACCCGAAACCTTCCACGAGGATGGTAGACGTCATAACAACTAGGCTACATGCCCGTCTCTCTTGAAGTTGAACCCTGATTTTCATACGCATGTGAATGGCGGGGATGTAGCTCAGTCGGTAGCGCGCTGGATTTGTATCCAGTTGGCCGCTGTTAGCGTGAGTTCGTCCCCACGTTCGGCGAGAGATTTATTTCTCAGAGTCAACTTTGTGTGCAGACTCTCCTCGGTACACGCAAGCACAAGACCAAGTGCGCACGAAAAAGATCCTGTTATCCATGTCAGAGTTCGGTGGGTTATAGAAACACGAAAATACCCAGCATGCTTCCTCCGAAAGCGGCGTATGGCTGCCTAAATGGCGGGGTAAAAACGGTCACACACGTAAAAGCCGTGGGAGTTTCAGCCCATGAACGAACAAACAATACGCATGTGAACTAAAGATTTGTTTTCAAATAAAGTGGCCCTCCCATTTCCCCCTTTCAGGGACCCGCCGATTTAAGACTTCCAACCTTGAAGGACCGGGCTGCTTTCTCAGAATTTCTGTTCATAACTTCTGTAAATGTACCCTCTCCCTGAGTCCCTCCCTGATTTTCTCCAATTGTTAGAGTTCTGAAAAGGAGGCTTCGTCTGTATCACAAAAGTATAAGTGGCCAGTTCTCACCTGCACTGAGAAGGAAGCGGCAGCAGCGGAGGCAGAAGGCTGCCGCAATGGTGCCATTCCTTTGGGGGCTGAAAAGAAAAGAAACGGACATTTGTACTTTCCCAGAAAAAAGAAAACAAGTCGCGTAAGGCGAAATTACTACATTTAGTCAAGCTGTGGAACTCACAGAATGAAACTGAACGCACTGCATTTGTTCACAATGACCGTAGTCCGCCGCTAGTGCAAAAGGCAGTGAAAGTGACGAGCCTGTTCAGCGCTGTAGCGGTTGCGCTGCGCAGCATAGCACGCTTTACTGTACCTCGCTTCGTTTTAACTGTCTGAGCGTGTTTTTAATCCAAACATATCATATCTATATATGTTTTTGGAATCAGGAACTGACAAGGAATAAGATGAAATTGTTTTTAAAACGATTTCGGAAATTTAATTTTAATCATAATTTTTATATTTTTAATTTTCAGAGCTTGTTTTTAATCCGAATATAACATATCTATATGTTTTTGGAATCGGAACATGATAAAGAATAAAATAAAATTACTTTTGGATCGTTTTATAAAAAAATAATTTTAATTACAATTTTCCGATTTTTAATGACCAAAGTCATTTATTAATTTTTAAGCCTTCATGCTGAAATGCAATACCGAAGTCCGGCCTTCGTCGAAGATTACTTGGCCAAAATTTCAATCAATTTGATTGAAAAATGAAGGTGTGACAGTGCCGCCTCAACTTTTACAAAAAGCCGGATATGACGTCATAAAAGACATTTATCGAAAAAAAGAAAAAAAAGTCTGGGGATATCATACCCAGGAACTCTCATGTAAAATTTCATAAAGATCGGTCCAGTAGTTTACTCTGAATCGCTCTACACACACACACATACACCACGACCCTCATCTCGATTCCCCCTCTATGTTAAAACATTTAGTCAAAACCTGGCTAATATGTAAAAACAGAGAGCGGCAGTATCAATGAATGAATCAGACAGAACTAGTTCTGGTTTTATCTTACAAAATTTGATGTCTGCTGCTGAACCTCTCACATGAACTGAAGTACGAACATGTATGAATCACACACACAACAAACACTGACACACACACACTCTTCCACTCACACAACCACTCAGACATTCAACACACACATGTACACAAACACAGTGACACACACACACATGTACACAAACACAGTGACACACACACACATGTACCGTACTTTTCGGACTATAAGGCGATACTTTTTTTTTTTTTTAACTTAAAATCGTGGGGTCGCCTTATACACGACGTCGCCTTATTCTCGGATAAAATAGGTTTCACGAGCACTGTGAACTTGAAATCAATGAGCAACTAACAACCATTTAAGTGAACACAATTCAAGCAATGTTGATCGCCGAAAAAATTACCTGAACACTAGTTGCGTTGAAACACGACAGTCGGTCTCTTGACACTTCAACTGGGTACCGCTTCAACTTGCACTTCGACTTTGTCACTGTCAAGATGCCGAAAACGAAGAGAGCTTCATACGATGCTGCCTTCAAGATTAAAGCCATCGATCTTGCGATACGACTGGAGAGCAACCGAAAGGCAGCGTTCGAACTAGGCCTGAATGAATCCATGGTTCGCAAATGGCGTAAACAGAGAGTGACGATTGAGGTACCGCTGATCTTTTCCCTGACTTTCTGTTTGAAACAGTGTTTCCTGCCGATTTTGAGCGGTCGCCATGTTTGATCATTGATGTTTTTTTTTTTTCTTTCTATGTACGATGTTTTTCTTCATTTTTTTCTTTCATCCCATCGCCTTATGCACGACACCATCGCCTTATCCATGGCATCGCCTTATTCTAGGCTTTTTTCATTTTTTTTTTAAAAAGTAGGGGGTGCGCCCTATACACGGCAGCGCCTTATAGTCCGAAAAGTACGGTACACAAACACAGTGACACACACATGTAGTGATGTACACAAACACAGTGACACACACACACATGTACACAAACACAGTGACACACACACACATGTACACAAACACAGTGACACACACACACACATGTACACACACACAGTGACACACACACACATGTACACAAACACAGTGACACACACACATGTACACAAACACAGTGACACACACATGTACACAAACACAGTGACACACACACATGTACACAAACACAGTGACACACACACACATGACATGCAGTGATGCACCCACACACACACAACTGGATCTGTGCACGCTTACCAGGAGGGGCTGCACCAATGGGCTTCTTGGTGATACCGAGCGCCGAATCCATAAAAATCCTGGCCACTTTTATTTTCGCATCCTTCTTTGTCCTCCCTTGTCCAGGTCCGTAGGGCTCACCATCCACAAAACACAGGTAAGCAAATCCACCCATGGATGAAGTGACTGCTGCTGTCTCTTGAAATTCGATGGTCAGCTTCAACCTTTGTGACATCTCGTTCAGACACATGACAGGATTTTTAGCCCCCGATCGATAATCTTTGCGGAGGTCTTTGGGAACGTTGTACCCTTGATCATATTCCAGTTCTGCGCCATCTTCCTCGGGAGGAGTCACCGGCCGTGGCGTCAGTCCTGGGATGTACTTCTGAGTCTTCTGCTGCTTGGCCATTGTCTGATCTAAAGGGAAAGATCAAAGACACAACTTTTGAATACAGTGGAATCCCCCTTTTAAGACCCCCCCCCCCCCTCCATCCCAATCTAAGACACCCCCATTCCAATTTAAGACACCCCCATCCCAAATTAAGACCCCCATCCCAATTTAAGACACCCCCATCCCAATTTAAGACACCCCCATCCCAATTTAAGACACCCCCCATCCCAATTTAAGACACCCCCCCCATCCTAATTTAACCCATATCCTACCATGCACGCTTCACACGTGCATTAAAAAAGTTGAAGAATTTAGTGGCAATGAAAGCGAGATCACTTTTGATTTTGATGTGCCGCGATTGCTGATAGAGTTGTCTACCTTTCCAACACCCCTTCCCGCTTCCTGCTTGCAAAACTCACACGTGGAAACATCTTTTCTGCAGCAGACTCGGAAAAATGACTTCGAAATCTTCACGTCAATCTCAGTAAGTGCCATTTATTTACAAAAGCAGTTATGTTGCTAATGCTTGCACTTTTATTTGCATGGACATCTATGGAAAAACATGTTAGATTCGATTTGTGTGTAGGATGAAAGTTCCATGGAACTTTTGATCGAAGTAAAAGGTAACGTCTCTGCACGCTCCAAGCGTGCATGGTAGTGAAAGGCCCCTATATTTAGTGCTGGGCTACGTACGCTTCACGCGTGCATGGTAGCGAGATACCCCTGGATGTTGTGTACTTACATACTCTATAAACATGCACATAGTAAAATGCTTTTGACTTTCAAATAAACATGCAGTGGCGGATCCAGTGGTGCGGCGTAGGGGGCACTATTTCTTGTTCTTTTGATGATAATATTGTGTTCTTTTGATGCTATGTTCGTATTGTGTTCTTTTGACGCTATGTTCGTGTCTCTGCTCTCCCCTTGCAGACAACAACACACTGGACCCAAACGACAAGGTCAGCAAAGTCAGGGCATTCCTCTCGATGATCAACGAGAGGTGTCTGTTATATTTCCCTGAGCAGCAACATCTCTCAATCGATGAGAGCATGGTCCCCTATTTCGGACACCACTCGACAAAACAATTCATCCGAGGGAAGCCAATTAGATTTGGTTTCAAACTGTGGACCCTCGCTGACCCGCTTGGGTACGTTGTTCAATTCGAACCATACGCTGGGGCTGGCGGTGGTCAACCATACGGTCGTCTTGGTCTCGGGGGAACGGTGGTCAAAGATCTGATTTCGGAGCTTCCACAACGTCCTTATCACCTGACGTTTTATAACTTCTTCACATCTCTTCCACTGCTGAGTGATCTTGCGGCTAACGGCATAGGGGCGACAGGAACAATCAGGAAGAACCGCATAGAACACTGCCCAATGAGAGATGCCACCCGGTTCGCCAAAGAAGACCGTGAAATGCACAGTTGGACTTCACAATCAATGCTTCAATGCGTTTCACGGCATCCACTGAGCGTGCAGATCTTCCATGACGCTCTGCTCAACTTGCCATGTCTACAGAGCTCAAAGTTGAAACTTAAGAGTTTGAGGAACTATTTGTGAACTGTAGGTCTTGTCATCACTACTTTGTGTTTGTTCGTATCATTTGTTTGTGAAGTTTTGGAGATAAAAAAACACGTACCCTCTTGATACCATGCACTCTCTGAGCGTGCATCATGAGAACACTTATACGTACCCGTTGGCTACCATGCACTCTTCAAGCGTGCGTCCTCAAAAACTCATAAGAAAAATAAAAGTTCAAATGTTATGATTATATTTGTGTTATAGAGTGTGTTTGTGATGGTAAAAAGCGAAAAAAATTCAAAAATATCTTTAAAAAAAATGTTGGTAGGATATGGGTTAAGACACCCCATCCCAATTTAAGACACCCCCATCCCAATTTAAGACCCACCATCCCAATTTAAGACCACCCCATCCCAATTTAAGAACACCCCATCCCAATTTAAGACACCCCCCCCCCCCATCCCAATTTAAGACTCCTTTTTTTTTTTAAGACCTTAATGTTTTCTCAGACTTTCTGTTCACAACCTCTACAAATTAATGTACCCCCATTTTAAGACTCCCTCCTTTTTAAGACCTGATTTTCTCACATTTTTGAAAGTCTTAAAAAGGGGGTTCCACTGTAGCTTGCTGTTTTATGCTTTATAAACAACAGTTTAGCAAAGTTATTTGCATCAACACAACCTGCCATTACTTGTAATGTACAGGTCTATCTAATTAAAGAAAATCTTAGATTTTACTTCTTTTAGTGAGAAGACTATTCAATTAGAATCAATGGAATTGTCATTTAAGTTGAGCAAAACTTGATTGGAGCAGACTACACAATCATAACACCAACAGTACAGTGCAGCCATCCAAGTCAAGATCAGTTCAAGATGTCAAATGACATAATCATGTGATTGCCCTGGCTTTCATATTGATCTCTTCACTCAAATTCTTTCGTAGTATATATATCTGTCATCAAGTGCACACACCTTTCAGGGTATTGATAATGTCAAAGTCGAGTATTTTTTCAAGAAGTCTACCACTGATGTAACGAGGAAAAATACGGACAAAATCTTTATTGAATTTAGTAAAACTAATATCTGGAAACATTCCTTTTCTAACAGAGTTGCACCATCATGGAACACACTGTCTGGTGTTGTTAAAAATGAACAAACTATTAACACTTTCAAAAATCTGCTGGACATACAAAAACTTATGACCAAGTCACTTTATTTGTACGATATTTATTTGATATTGAGTAAACTACGCTAAAAAAAAGCCACGAGGCTTATGGATACCAATCCAGTCCCTACCACTACTACTAGTAGCAAAATATGACACATGAAATTACTACTACTGTACATCATACAGATACACACACACACGTGAGCGCGCACAGACACATGTACACACAGGCCGAACTAACCTATAAAAACAATGCATGATACACAGACAAAAGGCTGAAAGCTTTCTTTTTAAAGGTTTAAGGTGATCTTCAGCGTTTAAATATATATAGAAGAATATAAAAAAAACTAAAAAAGAATGTACAGTAGACTTCCAAAAGTTCCACTATATCGCGGTCTTCGGGGTCGAAAGATTTGAGATCGCGATATATCTGATTCACGAAACATTGGGTAAAGGGGGCGGGGGGGGGGGGGGGGGGGGGGGGGAATAGTTTTTACATTTTTTTAGAATGGCTTATGTCTTGTTTTTTACATCATACATCATTACATGTGAACAAGAATTTGAATTAGATGAAAACTGTCCGAGTTTTTCTTGGTTTTGTATGAGAGGCCGGGGTATAGTGTCAGTTGGTACACATCTGTACTTCTGTTAGATTTAGTTGGAGTTGCACCAGTTGTCCTCCCCCCCCCCCCCCCACCACCTCCCCCATCCCCCCCCCCTCTCTCTTTCTCTCTCTCTCTATTTATTTTTAAATTTGTAAAGATCTGTATATATACAGTCAGGGGCTCACATCCACGTTGGACATCGGACATACACGGATATTTTTTCCAAATGTCCTATACATTTTTTATGCAAGAGGACATATATATATGTCCTATTGTTTTTGTCACAAAGTGGTCATTGTCCGATTAAGCTTTCATTTGATTCGAACATTGCCAGTACTTTCTAATTTACAGTAGTTCGATTTGCTATTTTATCGATGTTTTGCGAAGCGATGTGTCCCTCCAAGCAGACGAAACTTCGGGAGACTTTATGTGCTTTTTATAGAGAAGAGCTTCATACGGTTGCAATTTTGAATGCTCTAAGCCGGTTGACAACTACCTCCCTTCGCGGTTTTTTTCTTACGAAAAAGCAACATGCCGCCGAAAAAAATGTCCTATTGATTTATTTTTGTTCGGGACATTTGTCCCATGCCACCTCTCATGCATGTGAGCCCCTGTACAGTTATAATGTATTAAGTTTGATGTGATAGTTCTTTGATGTAAAAGTAAATTTTAAGGGGCTTATTGTCCGTCAGGTCTTAATTGCCTATATTGGACATGAATTGGTTTATACGATTCGAGTTTTACGCCCTCACGGCTTTTTGATGTTTGCGTGTTTAGGTGGTATCAGCCATCTGCACTTATGGTAGAATGACCAAGATCTTTAACGTGCCATTGTGGTGACACGGGGGTGGGAGATGGATACCGTCTCTGGGTCTGCACATAAAGTTGACCCGTGTCCGTCCCGGCCCGGATTCGAACCAGCGACCTCTCGATCACAAGTCCAGTGCTCTACCACCTGAGCTACCCGGGCCCCCGTGTTCTTTGATTATATTGTTTGTTCTTGTTGACCCTATATTAGGGCGAGGGCTGGGTGTAAAAAAGCAATATTCTTGCTTATCTATTACCCTCGATAATAAAGATTTTGTCTTGTCTTGTCTCTGTCTTGTCACCTCGTTCAACTGTACTATTTTTGTTCTCAAAAAGCAGTTGCTGGTGCCTTGGTGTCGGTTTGTAGCTGAAGTCGGTGAAGAAACACCTGGCCAGAGCAATTAAATGGACACAAGTCGTAAATCGGCATGCTTGACTTGCACAGCAGACAATAAACGATGGTCAACAACTAACCATGCTGCCTAAGGCTAAGGGGTGTCATGTTTGACTGATGTGCGATGGGGTGTGAAGTATTAGGCGTGCTGTACAAGTCCAAATACAAACACATCTTATTTACTATCTAGAAATTAATTTAAACTAAGCTTGACTCAGTGCGGGAATTCCCTTGCAAAATAAGAAAGCGTACTCCATATTATTTAGAAATCTTTCGCTAAATGTATACAACATGGTGTTAGTCAAGCTAGAAATTAACCCTATACCTTGTAGAATACACATGCCTCAACTACACAGTAGTACCAATGACGGTCACAACTGTAACAAAGAAAGAATGAATGTGTGCTCGAACTTACATTCACGGGCTTGGCTACTTTCGGAGCTAGGGAGCAGCGGTGGTAGGTAATAAGACAACCTTTTACCGCAATCTGTAATAATGAATATAAGTGTTATACCCTGGTGATCACTGCTCCTCCAAAGACGAGAAAGTGGAGTTACATTTCATAAGAATTAAAGATCTGAATGATACTACAATGACAATAATTGGTTATAGTTACGCGGGGGGAAAACGCATAATTATTGCAATAATTTACATTGTTGTGACATCTTTCCTCCTTTTTTATGTCTTTCTTTCTCTTTAACTTAACGGTACAGAATAATAGCATTTTTTTCTTCTTCTTCTTGTTGATTACACGTCTATATCGTCATCCCGGACAGTTAGAAACTGATTGCTTTCTTGTGCGTGCCTATCTAAAAATCAAGCAACGAACTTGTTCCACAAATTCTTGTTTTGGTGACTTGTGGTAAGAAGGTAAAAAAATAAAGGTTCTCGCGATGTCCTGCGAAGTTGTACGAGACTTCCGAAGCAGTGTGTTGCTACTCTCGCAATACATCGGTAAACGAGTAGAAAAATTCACTGTCGTCCAACTAATAAAACTATACAAAATGGTAAGTTTTGTGGTTTACCAGTGTTGATCATCCTCAGATAATGAAGCTAAGAACCATAATTGTTCAACAATCAGTGTATAACGCTGAAAAAGACGGTGTAGCAATATCACATGTATGGTTGATGGTGAATCACTGAATGACTTTTTGTTACCTTTGTTGTCTTTGCGGTATGTGTGTCAGAGTTTTCCTGTAGCATGTCACCCTGTCTGAGAACAGATATATTACAATGTACTGATTATGTTTTTGCGATATACATGTGTATAATACTGTATCCATAGCTAAACAGTTGATTGAACCATTTGTTTTTGGCAGGATGTGTTCCTTATGATCCGGCGTGATAAGACGACCATCTTCACAGATGCCAAGGAGACTACACCTCTCATAGACGTCAAAAGAATCATTGAGGGCATCACCAAAGTCCCACCGGAAAATCAGAGGTTATTTAGAGAAGATCAGGTTGGTTTTGTCTCACAAGTTTAAAGGATTCATGTGTCAGCTTTTATTAATTAATCATAATTCATATTAATAAAAAATGACTGGAAATGTGCCAATGTGGTGGCAATTTTCAAGAAGGGCACTAAATCCGACCCTGGTAACTATCGTCCAGTGAGCTTAACCTGTGTAGTCTGCAAAGTACTAGAATCGATTATCAGAGATGTGATTGTTGAACACATGGTTGCACATAATTTATGTTCCAAGTGTCAACATGGTTTCAGACAACACCGATCTTGCATGACACAACTGCTGGAGGTTATGGAAGATTTTACTGCTATTCTTGAAGATGGTTCACCCATTGACATAGTCTACCTCCATTTTAAAAAGGCGTTTGATTCCATGCCCCACCAAAGACTGTTGCTTAAGTTAAGTTAAAATCTTACGGTATTAGAGGAAGTGTTATTAACTTACTAGAAGGCTTTTTAAGTGAGCGTACTCAAAGGGTGAGAGTAGGACAAGCCTATTCCCCCAGAGCTAAGGTCTTGAGTTTTATTCCCCAGGAGAGTATCTTGGGACCAATTCTTTTCACCATCTTTATAAACGATCTACCGGACTGTGTGAAATTTGAAAAGTTGTTACAAAGTTTTTGTGGATGACACTAAAATATATGATAAAGTCGAGAAAAGGGACCAAATCCAGCAAGACATTAATTGTTTGCAACAGTGATCTGACAAATGGTGCCTTTATTTAACGTCTCTAAATGTAAAGTGATGCATATATATATACTGATATATAGGGAAAAAGAATCCCAAGCATGAGTATGAGGATGATAAGGAATTTGTCATTTCAGAGTGTGAATCAGAAAAGGATCTAGGTGTTGTCTGTGATCCACAGTTAACATTTTAGGGGTGACCACACCACCCCCTCCCCCATACACTCACACAAAGACACACAAACAACAGGATTGAGTCTATGCTAATCACTTCTTGTGGCTACTAAAGAATAACAATAAACTCCTAGTACTTCTTTGAACGTTCTGTAAAAATGATCTGTATGAAAAGTGTTGAAAAGAAGAGATAAAATAAATCCTCAAGGCACTGACATACGAAAGCAGACACACAAACACAGCACAGAGGAGCGGTGTGCAGATGCTTTGCAAGAATAAGCTTGAAAACCAGTTTGAATAAATAGCAAGTGCATGTCATAATCATGTAATTTATTTTCGTCTTGTCTGGCTTTATTGACTGCATGCCGATCATTTGGCATGGCAGTGACTTTTCACTCTTCAGTCGGAAATACACTGTACATAACACAGCTCCCACTCTCCCTCACTAATGCCTACCCCAAGCCGTGAGAACTGATGCTTGGAAATTGTGTGGAAGAGTACACCTCTCTATTTCTCTCCAATGCTCTTCCTGCTGACATGCAGTGACACCGGACACCCCACAGAGTTCAGCCAGCTACCCCTCCAGCTACCCCTCCACCCCCCCCCCCCCTCCCTCTCTCTCACTCCCTCCAGCCATGTACTGTTTGGGGCTGTGGCCAGAGAGGCCAGCTGCATTGTTCACTCTGAGCAAAACCAGTTGACTGTGTGTAACTTTTGACAAAGCAAGACAACTGAAGGGTTCACAGATTAGGCAACCGACTCACTGGTCAAGGCTGAGGGGAAACAAGAGTATCTTGTCAATGAAAGAGGTTACACACAGACACACGATGCTGAGAACTGTGACCGGGTTTTCACTCTCTTTCGCTCAGGACCTTCATCGACTGTGGTTTCTGTTGTTTACGTCCAACAGACAAGAATAAAGAGCACAGTGCAGTTTCATGTTAGCATCTTCGCATGTACTCCACTCCTGACCAAAACTACCCCCAGGGGGGGGCAAATATAGAAGGAAAATGGCGCAGTAGCCTGGTGGATAAGAAGTGTCTTATCCCCTTTCATGTGTACAGCCAATCTCAAGAACAAGTATCCAAAGAGCTTGTAGTCCTTTTCACAGCTTGGTGGGTTGCTAAGAAACACAAAAATACCAAGTATCCCCTGTAAACGGAGCATGGCGGCATAAATGTTGGAGAAAGACAGAATTACGTGTAAAAACTCACTTGTGCAACAACACGAGTGTACAAGGGACTGGTGGTTTCACTCAGCTCATGAAAGCAGAAGTAGATGATGGCATACACACCTTTCTCAGAGCACTTGTTGAAGTTCCCATCTTGTTCAGATTCTTGGGAACTGATCTCTTATGTGTGAACGCTTTTGCTAATTCTTTGTGTGTGTGCTGGGTTCAATGACTTTTGTACAGTTTCTATAGTGTGATGTGTGCATATAATCTCTCTCAGTTTCAATGTCTGTATGTGCAAGTCTGAGAATGGGTGTTAAGTCAATGAACATAAAATTACAGTAGACATCCTATGAACATTTCTGTTTGTGATTGCAGCCCATGACAGACGACAACAAAACGCTCGGCGACTATGGTATGAACACCAACAATGCCAAAGCTCAGGACCCCGCCACACTCGGTCTCGTCTATAAAAAGGATGGTAAGTGATGCTTAGAATAATCGTTTGACAGGGGAATAGCTCAGTCAGTAGTGCGTTAAGCTTAAAACCAGTTTGTCGCTCTAAGCGTGGGTTTTAGCAGCCTGATTTGCCTTGGAATTATTTTTTCTCTCCTTAAGTACAATAACTTTCCACACAAAAAAACCAGTTCAAGATCTGTATCCTTTGATTAGTGGTTGCTTTGAGTTGGATGTAACTTTTTCTGTTACTTGTACTGTTTTAGTTTTAGTCAGAAGAATTCAGCACATTCTCACCCAACCTACCCTATTTTGATTTGCTGTTACAACTGTACATTGATTGTAATTGTTGTGTGACAGGAGTCAAGCTAATTTTTTATTAAAAATATTTTTTTTTATTAGAAAAACCATTATTGATTATATTGTGTATAGGGAACTGTTGCTTTTCTGGTTGATTTTGTTAAATTTGCATGCAGCTTATTCGGCTTGTGCTATCAAGGGACATAACTGTATAGTCCATACTCACTCACCATTACTGTATGACTGACACGAGTTGTCTCTCTTTCTACCAGACGGGGAATGGGAGCCCCTTCACATCGAGCCCCTGTCCACACCTCCAGATCTTCCTGACGTGATGAAACAGCAGGACTCTGCGCAGCATGTGGAACAACCTGCAGCCTAGACCTAGCTCTCCCGTAGAATTTTGTTCATTCAATGTTGCGCTTACCTTTCATTTTCCTTTCCAAACCCACATCCGTTTACTGAAGCCCCTTTGACAATGCTCTCCCTTTACGCCCCTGGCCACTCGTTGTAAGTCTAACTTTCCTTTCCAAGTCCAAATCCGTTCAATGAGGGCCAAACGCTCTCCGTTTCCTCCCCTCCGACCTCCCCTTTCAGTCATTGTTGTTGTTTGTGCCGGCTCGTGAACCAGGTGTAGCACTGGTGTTTGGGGACTGATGATATACACCCTGGAGAGTTACCAGTGCTTGAAAGCTTAGCGAGTGACGTCATATTATCAATCAAAATAGACCTTTTAGGAAGAAAAAGACGGGGAGATTAATGTGCTGGGGATTTTTTCCCACTAGACTGGAAAGACAAATCTCAGTTTCAGTAAGAAGTAATGAACATTTAACACGTGCGATGTTAAAGAATGCTCTGTCCGTGTTTGTTTACAATCACACCTGATACATTGAATTAAGCATGGAAGAAAAAGCAGGTGTTACAGATAATGTACAAGTCTTTTTTTGTGTTTTCTGTACTTGATATATCTCGAGTTACATTATGTACATGTACATACTAGAAATAGCAAACGGGTATGTGATGATGTTCACAGAAATGGAAAAGGAATAGGGATGCAACTAGTCGGTTTGATCTTCTTCTTTTTTTGCATGGTGTATTGCATTTGTAGCCTGATTTATTTAATTTTGTTGTGATATGCTCTTTCACAATAAGGTTAGCCGGCCATCTTTGTGTGATTTCCTGCAATTATGAACATGAAGCTAAGAGTAATACTGTGGCTGTTTTCAGGTATTATTTTCTGTTCTTTTAATATGTAACACTACGTTTTGAAAACATGTCATCACCAAGAAAACATCAAAAGAAAATGAAAGTGTACAGATGTATTGTTTTCTGTTTTAGCTTTGGACATAAATAAGAAAAAGTCCTGTTGTTGAACTATAAGTATAATGCTGAAAAGGTGGACAGCTTGTAAGTTTCCATATGACTCATGTAAAATCATCTCTTGCATACGTCATGCATACATTAAACTTTCAGCTGTCTGATTCCTTGTTTGCTGTGTACAATTTAGCCATTAAGTGTGAAAGATGCATGTATGCTCTCTCCCTCTCTCTCTCTTTCTCCCTCTCTCTCTTATAAGGGACAGGTTGTAAGATTAGGCTTTGCCTAAAACCTCTATCCTTTGGTAATAAAGTTCTCTCTCTCTCTCTCTCTCTCTCTCTCTCTCTCTCTCTCTCTCTCTCTCTCTCTCTCTCTCTCTCTCTCTCTCTCTCTCTCTCTCTCTCTATCTTTCATCTGACATGACCCTTAACAAACATATATCTTTAGTCTGTAGAGCAGCTTATTTTGAGCTTCGTAAGATCAGCACCATTCGCCACACACTCTCCTCTCAAACAACTAACACTCTTGTCTGTGCCTTTGTTCTTTCTAAACTTGACTACTGCAACTCTCTTCTCTCTGGCTGTCCTCTGTACCTCCTGCATAAACTACAAAAAGTCCAAAACTCGGCAGCACGCCTCATTCTCAAAGCACGAAAACGAGATCACGCAACACCACTTCTTCACACACTGCACTGGTTACCTATTCAAGCCCGCATTGACTACAAACTGTCCACCCTCTGCTTTAACTTCTTTTCTGGCTCGTCTCCTGCTTACTTCTCTGAACTCCTCACCGTCTATTCTCCAGCAAGACAACTCCGTGCCTCTTCTGACTGTCGCATCCTTACCATTCCACACACCAAAACCAAAACATACGGACAACGCACTTTTACTTTCTGCGCACCCACACAATGGAATTCTCTCCCCTTTCACATCCGCCACTCTCAGTCACCCCAAGCATTCAAACGAGCACTTAAAACGCACCTCTTCAAGAAATACAACCCCTGATTTTGTTTTCTCAGTCCATCAGTAGGCTACATGTAGTGTATTTGTTGTTTTAGTGATAATGTATATAAACATCTAGGACTGTTCCAAAAATCTGAGAAATTCAGATTTTTCAAAAGAGTCTTCAAATAAAGACATCTTTACACAGGTCATGAACAGAAAATCTTAATAGCAAGTTCTTAAAAGGGAACGTTAGGTGGGGTTTTTAAACCCTGGGTCTTGAAATAGGGTTATATTGTACTGACAGTGGCCTCACTGATACTGTGTGTGTGTGTTTGTGTGTTTGTTTTGGATCTTAAATCCAAGGTAGACTGCTAACGTTCTAAAATTCAGAACAAAACATAGATGCTTAGTTATTGGAACGTTTAAATTTTGACCCACAAAAACTCCCAACAACCAAAAATTGATTAGTACACTGACTAAACTGTCTTTAAATTTTGACCCAAAAAACTCCCAACAACCAAAAATTGATTAGTACAATGACTAAACTGTCTTTAAATTTTGACCCAAAAAACTCCCAACAACCAAAAATTGATTATTACACTGGCTAAACTGTCTTTAAATTTTGACCCAAAAAACTCCCAACAAACAAAAATTGATTAGTACACTGACTAAACTGTCTTTAAATGTTGACCCAAAAAACTCCCAACAACCAAAAATTGATTAATACACTGACTAAACTGTCTTTAAATTTTGACCCCAAAAACTCCCAACAACCAAAAATTGATTAGTACACTGACTAAACTGTCTTTAAATTTTGACCCAACAAACAAAAATTGATTAGTACACTGACTAAACTGTCTTTAAATTTTGACCCAAAAAACTCCCAACATTGAACCAAAAATTGATTAGTACACTGACTAAACTGTCTTTAAATTTTGACCCAAAAAACTCCCAACAACCAAAAATTGATTAGTACACTGACTAAACTGTCTTTAAATTTTGACCCAAAAAACTCCCAACAACCAAACATTGATTAATACACTGACTAAACTGTCTTTAAATTTTGACCCAAATAACTCCCAACAACCAAAAATTGATTAATACACTGACTAAACTGTCTTTAAATTTTGACCAAAAAAACTCCCAACAAACAAAAATTGATTAGTACACTGACTGAACTGTCTTTGAATTAGACAGACAAAGACAATTTATGTGAGATGTGAAAAACTAAACTGCTGATTATGCTATGGCCCTCGTAAAATTAACATTTGTCATTGCTTTCAATCTCCCTCTCTTCCTCATCTTATTTCTCCCTCTCCCCCTCTCTCGCTCCCCAACCCTATCTGTAGCTCTCTCTCCCCCTTTCTCTCCCCCCCCCCCCCCCAACCCTCTATCTGTATCTCTCTCTCTCCCCCCCCCCCCTTTCTCTCCCCTCCCCCCCCCCCACCAACCCTGTATCTGTATCTCTCTTTCTCCCCCCCCCCCCAACCCTCTATTTCTCTCTCAGTCTCTCTCTCTCTCTCTCTCTCTCTCTCTCTCTCTCTCTCTCTCTCTCTCTCTCTCTCTCTCTCTCTCCCTCTCTCACACACACTCTTCCTCTCTCTGTTTCAGTTCCTCGTTCAGTCTCGGTCTCTGTCTGTCTGTCTGTCTCTGTCTGTCTGTCTGTCACACACACACACACACGCACGCACACACACACTCTTTCTTTCTCTATCTCCCCCTCTCTCTCTCTCTCCCACCTCAGCCATTTACAACACGATTCCTCAAGGCCCACAAAGAAATCACGTCTCTCTACTTCACACGCATTCACGAACGTGCTGCAAGCTCGGTTTAAGCTAAATCACTGGGGGGTGGGGCGTATCAATGGTCAGTTGTAATGGTCAGTCTTTGCAGTGTTTCACTAACCACTACAATCGCCAGCACAGATTTTCTTCTTTTTCTTCTCTCGGCCAAGTCTCGATCTCGTCTTGCCAATGTCACTGGTCAACGCGTTACATGCACAATAAGCCTCGATCTCGTCTTGCCAATGTCACTGGTCAACGCGTTACATGCACAATCTGACGTGAGAGCTCTGGCTGCAATCCGCAGGTAAGCAAAACTGTGATGCACAAATCTTTATGTAATGAATTCTAAAGACTATTGTATGTATAATGTACTTTTGTGCGGTGAATTCTGAATGGCTCTGATTGCTATTCGCAGGTAAGCAAAACTGACTATGTTGCACAGATCTTTATGTAATGAAATCTAAAGACAATTGTATGCATAACGTACTTTTGTGCGGTGAATTCTGAAGTGAGATCAAGAATGAAACATTACACAACTATTTTATACATAATAAACTTGTGTGTGCTGAATTCTGAAGCGTAAGATCAAGAATGAAATTTGACACGGTGGACTACTTGCTGTGATAAAATTTAAGAATGACTATTGTCGTCAGTAATGCAGTCAGTTTTGTTTTATGAATTCTGAAGCGTTAAGAATGAAACGACAGACTGTACTTCTCACTGATAGAAATATATAGATGCATCTTTATGTGATGACATCTTTAGTATGACTATTGTATCATGCACTTTTGTGGGCTGAACTCTGAAGCCCAAAGAAATGGATGAGAGAAGATACGATTGCTGAGGCGCAGTAAGCCTCCCGTAAACCATCACAGATACTGTCAGGCTTTTACACACAGTACAAACACCATTCCATTTGAACGCTCACCAAAAGGAAACATCCTAGGTGCCCTACGTAAAGAGCGAGCAATTTTCAAAGAATTAATTTTGCGCCGATTGCTCAGAGACAATCGGACCGTGGTGCGTTTGGGCGCTAGACCTAACTTTTCAAATCTAAATAATAAATTGACAGCTTGTTACACAAACATTCTTAAGTCACAAAAGAATTTTTTTTCATCAAGACAAGATCAGTACAATTCGAAGTTTTGAAAGTTTGAAAAAAGAAAAGCCCGGAAGCAGGGTCACGCAAGGTCGTGGTTCTCGTAGCAGACGACGGTTTATGCAATCGCCAGTTCCTCTGAACAGTCAAAAACCACGCAAAAATAAATTCTTTGAAAATTGCTCGCTCTTTACGTAGGGCACCTAGGATGTTTCCGTTTGGTGAGCGTTCAAATGGAAGGGTGTTTGTACTGTGTGTAAAAGCCTGACAGTATCTGTGGTGGTTTACGGGAGGCTTACTGTGCCTTTAAGAGGTTGAGAATATAGTTACCTTGCAGGCTTAAACAGCAGGCGGGATAGTATTTCAGAACATACAATTCGGAAGAATTCCAAGAAGCATAATCATTTGACTTTTTTCGCAATGACGCACAAGGAAACTTCTGTTCATGAAGAACCATCATTTTAAGAATCCTTATGTTTAAGATTTTCTCTTCGCAATGTCTTTAGAAATGACCTCCATTTTAAGGCTTCCCCTTTTTTAACGCATAGTTAGTCAGATTTCCGGAGGTCGTAATACAGACTGTGCTCGTCTTTTGGTCAAAAGAATGCCTTCGGACAGACAGGATGCCTAGCTTTTGTTCGCTTCAGAACTGTCGTTTAAAACACATGTTCACGAGCACAACCGTACGAGTCATTCACTCTTTACGCCAAGTCATTGACAGCTTTCAAACATGTTCAGCTTATTTTAGATTAATCTGTTTACGGAAGTGCTTATCTTAATTGTGCAGCGATGACACGCTCTTTTACACCCCTTGTTAAGGCTATCCTTGATTGAGCCCGAAGTCGACTTCGCGAAGACTACGCCGAAGTCTTTTTTTTATCAAAAACTCAGTGCTAAAGCTCCGTGCGGCCGACTTCACGAAGACTACGCCGAAGTCTTTTTTTTTTATCAAAAACTCAGTGCTAAAGCTCCGTGCGACCGACTTCGCGAAGACTACGCCGAAGTCTTTTTTTTATCAAAAACTCAGTGCTAAAGCTCCGTGCGGCCGACTTCACGAAGACTACGCCGAAGTCTTTTTTTTATCAAAAACTCAGTGCTAAAGCTCCGTGCGACCGACTTCGCGAAGTCGCCTTCGCCCAATCAAGGATATGCTTCAGTTAAACATACGAAATCCCATAAGTGGAGATTCTCACAGAGGCGTTTTTACATTTAGTCAAGTTTTAACTAAATGTTTTAACATAGAGGTGGAATCGAGACGAGGGTCGTGGTGTCACTATGTGTGTGTGTGTGTGTGTGTGTGTGTGTGTGTGTGTGTGTGTGTGTGTCTGTGTGTCTGTGTGTGTGTCTGTCTGTGCGTGTGTGTGTGTGTGTGTGTAGAGCGATTCAGACTAAACTACTGGACCGATCTTTATGAAATTTGACATGAGAGTTCCTGGGAATGATATCCCCGGACTTTTTTTCTTTTTTTCGATAAATACCTTTGATGACGTCATAACCGGCTTTTTGTAAAAGTTGAGGCGGCACTGTCACTCCCTCATTTTTCAATAAAATTGATTGAAATTTTGGCAAAGCAATCATCGACAAAGGCCGGAGTTTGGTATTGCATTTCAGCTTGGTGGCCTAAAAACTAATAAATGAGTTTGGTCATTAAAAATCGGAAACTAGTAATTAAAATTATTTTTTTATCAAACGATCCAAAAATAATTTCATCTTATTCTTCGTCATTTTCTGATTCGACAAACATATACATATGTTATATTTGGATTACAAACAAGCTCTGAAAATTAAAAACATGAAAATTATGAATAAAATTAATTTTCCGAAATCGATTTAAAAACAATTTCATCTTATTCCTGGTCGGTCCTTGATTCCAAAAACATATAGATATGGATTAAAAACAAACTCAGTAAGCTAAAAAGAACAGACATACAGAAAATAGAGCTTAAACAATGACCACGAGTTGATTTCTGGAAAATAAACCACGAGTGGAATACCCACGAGTGGTTTATTTTCCAGTAATCAACGAGTTGTCGTCATTGTTTAAGCTATTTATACAACGAACAACACGAGTCGAACATGCAGTCATGCAGACGACATTTTGTACGCAATTTCATTTCAGTCTAATCACTCAGAGTGTCAAATGCGCGTCATTCAAATAGTCCCTATTCTTTTACTTTATTCTTAGTCTCCGACTCGTCGGCATTATACTTGTCTGGTCTAAATATCGGACCCCATTGCTACGATTAAAACACAATAACGTTTATATAGCTATTCTGACATTACATTCCGTGTTAAAATCATGTTTTTGTCAGCAACAAGAACCAGAATGGTCCATGTCGTTGATAGCAGACGACGGTTCCCTTTCCGCATGAAGCCACGAAAATAACCGAACATTGAAAAACCCACGGACATGTAGAGTAAGTGCGCCGGTGTCACGAACTGAAACCTCTGCCTGAACAATCCTTCTCAATGCGGTCAATGCGCATGCGCTAACATGGGGAGATTAGTCAGGTCGTGAACAACCTAATCCGAACCCTAACCCTAACCCTAATCCTAACCCTAACCCTAACCCATGCTTCGGTTCGGTCAAAGGGTCGCATTTTTTAAGTCCAAGATTGGCGCACGCGCCTTGACCGCAATGAGAAGGATTGTTCAGCAGAGGTTTCAGTTCGTGACACCGGGCTGCACTTTGCTGCCCCTTTGGACCTGAGTTTACATATTTACCTCTGAAGTATCCCTGGCATTTTTTTTACTCTTATTACCCAAACCTTTTGCGTTCCACTGACCTTTGAGGTTAGCTTTTGGACTTCATCAAGCGGTCTGTCTTGCAATGCTTGTACCTAAAAGGACTTAGCCAAGACTTCTTTGTCTCTGCCAGCCCGCCCCACCCCTTCCCTGTGTGTGTGTGTGTGTGTGTATGTGCGCCGGAAATTCTAGGACTAACGAAAGCATATATATTGTGTGTACCGTTCTACCCTACAGCTACGTTTTACTTACTTTTTAGTTGTACGTTTTCAGAATTTTGTTTTTCAATTCTACACAAAGCTTGTGGTAAGTAGCACTGTCAGGCTAACGACTGTGAAGCGTGTCGCAGCTCAGATGTGTATTTATTCCATGAGAGAGAGAGAGAGAGAGAGAGAGAGAGAGAGAGAGAGAGAGAGAGAGAGGAGAGAGAGGGTGACAGACAGACAGACAGACAGACAGACAGGAACAGAGACAGAGTGAGTGACAGAAAGACAGATGATAGACAGACAAGCAGAGACATAAAGAGAAAGAGAGAGATAGAGAGAGAGTATTGCTACTGTTGTTGTTATGTTGTTGTAGTTGTTGTTTTTGTTGTTGTGTGTGTGTATGTGTGTGCTTGTGTTTAGGTGCACGCGTGCGTGCGCGCGCGCGTGTGTAGGTGTGTGTGTGTGTGTGTGTGCGTATGTGAGTATGTGTGTGTGTGTGTGGGGGGGAGATGTGTGTGTGTGTGTGTGTTTGGGTGTGCGCCTGTCTGTGATTGTGTTTGTGTTCGAGTGTGTGTGTGGCGGCGTGCGTGGGTGTGTGTGTGTGTGTGTGTGTGTGTGTGTGTTCGCTTGAGTGTAGCCACGCACACTATCGTACATAAATTCGCCTTCACCTTGAATTGTCGAGACTTAACAATAATACAGGTGACGCAAACCGCCTTTTGCTTTGATCCGTAAATAGAACGAGTGATTTGTCACTGTTGGTGTTATGACCTTACGTTTAATTAGAAGTATAACACGAAATGACCAGACTTCTGCTAGCTGCTAAAACTGCGTTGTTGTGTTCAACGACTGTCGCCATTACACCGAATATGGGACAAAGCTGTTGAAAAGGAATAGACTGTGTGTCTGTGCGTGTGCGTGTGCATGTGCATGTGCGTGTGTGTGTGTGTGTGTGTGTGTGTGTGTGTGCGTGTGTGTGTGTGTGTGTGTGTTTGGTGGACCTTGAACGTTTTTTTGAGACTGCAGCAAGTTTAAAAACCGCCTGTTTCTTCACAGATTTATAGTTCAAACAAAAAAATGATGCCCAATAAATCTAAAAAAGCAGCTAGACAATTCATTAAATTTACGAATCAAGTTTTTCTATCCCTTATCACCTGAACTTATTATCTTCTTATCCTACTGTTTATGTCACTTTTGTTTAATCCAGTTCCTAACAGAACCAAGGAAAATGACACCACCACCACCATCTCCACCATTTCGAGCCTTAACAATCAGCAGAAGACTACACACATCCACCTATCATCCCACGATGCTGTGGACAGTGGTCTCTCTCCTGAGCTTCGCTCCGGTGATGTCCAGATCTGGTGGCGGACTAGTGGATCGTCTGATGCTGCAGCGGCAGCAGCAGCAGCAACAGCAGCAGCAAGAGCGGGTGGTTGACCTGTCGCACACGTTGGGCCCTGATACGCTGTTCTGGCCAGGGTTCCCGGGATTCAACCTCACTCACCTTGTCAAGGGGAACACGTCTGGTGGCTTTTGGTAAGTCTCTGAAAAATTGAAGTTGGTGTTGTTGTTTTATTCGGGGTAGGGGGTTTCGGGGTAGGGAAGGAGAAGGGGGGAAGGGTTGGTGGGTTAAGACTTGGTTTAAACAGTGTTTAATAAATAATAATAATAATAATAATAATAATGGACATTTGCTATAGCGCATAATCATATATGCTCAATGCGCTTTACAATAACTAATGTTACCTATTAATGCCGTGTGAGATGGAATTTTTACACAATATATCACGCATTCACATCGGCCAGCAAACCTCAAGCCTATTAGGGCGAGCATTCACCTTTCACGGCCTTTATTCCAAGTCACACGGGTATTTGGTGGACATTTTTATCTATGCCTATACAATTTTGCCAGGAAAGACCCTTTTGTCAATCGTGGGATCTTTAACGTGCACACCCGGTTTATTCAACAATTCATATATAATTCAACATAATACATAAGACTTCGGTTTCCTTATACTTAAACATTCCATGAGACTCTTAAGTCTGAGTCTGATGCCCTGCACTGGCCAGACTTCTAGGCATTTAACCTGAGAACGCCGGCTGGGTTTTGGAAGTGATATATCGCAGTCCCTGACATTTAGCGTTACTTTGGTATTGGTTGTCTTGGGTAGTTCTACGAAACAGGTTTCAGGTTACTCTGAGTCATCTTGTTGAGGCACAGAACCGTTGCTGGATTTGGATAAATCTCTGTAGTTTGCTGTCTTTGCTTTGTTTGGTTGTTAGACTCCACGCTGGTTTCCCCATCTGGTCTGAACATTCTGATTTAAAGGAAAGGAGTGTGCCTTTAAGTGAAAATTGTCACTATTGATCACAATGCTGTCCAAGTTTCAACACACGAGTCCGGTTCTTTCAATCTGCAAACTTTGATACCTCGAAACAGCTGCCTTCAATTTGGGATACTATTATTGACCATTATATAATAATAATAATAACGGGCATTTATAAAGCGCCTTATCAAAAGTTCAAAGCGCGGGACAACAATACATGTATACAAAAATCATACAATCACTGTCAGATTCAAACAACACATCATGCACATCTCACATCCCCAGACTCTATACTAAGGAACTATCCGTAGTGTTGTTGGAACAAGTGAGTTTTCAAATTGGACTTAAAAGATGAAATGGATGGAGAGTGACGTAATTGAAAGGGGAGTGAATTCCATAACTGAGGTCCATAATACGAAAACGTGCGGAAGCCATGAGCCTTGCGTTTAAAGCGACCTTGACAGAGAAGTCGAGCATCATCAGAAGAACGAAGGGTGCGAGAGGGAGTGTAGAGAGAGACCAGTTCAGAAAGATAGGCAGGTGCCGATTCAGAGATGATATTGTAGCAGAAGCAGGCAGCTTTATACCTAATACGTTCAGATACAGGAAGCCAGTGAAGTTCTTTCATGAGAGGAGTGCAGGGTTGTCGATGCTGTGCTCTGAAAATGAGACGTGCAGCAGAGTGTTGTACTTTTTGCAAGGGTTGGAGAGTGGAGTCAGGGCAGCCTATGAGAAGGGAGTTGCAGTAATCTAATCTGGACAGAATGCAGGATGTAACGAGAGTTTTAGTGGCATCAACAGTGAGAAATTTTCTTATGGAACCTATTCTTCTGATCTCAAAGTAACATGTCTGACAGACTTTTTTGATGTGTTGTTTCATTACCCACATAAACAAACAAACAAACAAACAATGAAACATTCCGCAACAACTTGAAAATCCACATTTCAACAGGCTGGAGGCGAACTGGATCAGCACGTCTGAACATGGCGGAACGCACTTGGACGCGCCTGCGCACTTCGCCCAAGGGGGAGAGCACCTACAAGACCTTTCTGTGGACAAGTTCTTCGGACCAGGGATTGTCGTGAACGCATCAGGTCAAGCTGCGGTCAACCCAGACTTCCAACTTGGGGTCACCGACCTTGAAAACTGGGAGGACCAGAACGGGAGGATCTCTCCTCAGTCGGTCGTCCTGGTCAACTTTGGCTGGAGCCCGCGTTATCCGGACAGGTGAGACTGTTGATACATGTACTTGTTAGTGAAATTCCAAGTTTAGATGTTAAAATTTGATAGTGAGGATGATGATAGGTCAAATTTCAAGTTAGAATGTCTGTACTTTCACCGTGAAACTGATGATATTTATAGGTCAAATATCAAGTTTAAATGTCTAAAATGTTACCGTATCTATTTGCTGTATTAGTTTTTAACGTGGTATGAGGTTTCCATGCGGAATGGATAAGTCCAAACTATCGGTTGAAACGGATTCTGCTACAGATGCAATGAGCTGACATGAAAATCTTCAGAAAGTTTGTCCTTCGTGTTAACCTTTATTCGTCGGAGGGCCGGAGTGATTGTCGGAGTGATTGTCGGGGTGATTGTCGGAGTGATTGTCGGGGTGATTGTCGGAGTGATTGTCGGGGTGGGTATTCACAAAGCATGTGCTACTATATTCAAACTTGAAGGGAAAAAAGTTTGTGACAATGTTGGCATGTTGCAGGTACCGGTATTTTAACACGTTAACCCCAGACGACCCCGGAACGTTCCATTTCCCGGGCATCGGCCTTCAGGCCTTGCAGTGGCTGGTACAACAAAGGGACACTAAGCTGATAGGTACCGCACGGCGTTAAGTGTATCTTTGTCAGGGAGAAAGTAACACGAATTTCGATGAGCTTTAACCTGAAAGGACTATACAAAATTACCTGGCCTGAACTTACCTTATGTGTTTTCTTTCTGTTTTCCCGTATTGATATTGGTGTGCAGAGGGATGAACCTAGACCAAGTTAGTCAGTCAGTCTAAGGCCAAGTCAGTCTTTCTGTCTGTCCTTCTGTCTGCCTGTCCGTCTGTCTTTCTGTCTGTTTGCAAGCCTTGTCTTCTTCTGTCAATGCGTTCGCGTGTGTGTGCGAGCGTGAATGCATGCGTGAGTGTGAATGGGCATGTGTGTGTGTGTGCGCGCGTGTGTATGTATGTATGTATGTATGTATGTATGTATGTATGTATGTATGTATGTATGTATGTATGTATGTATGTATGTATGTATGTACGTACGTTGCTCCATATACACGCGAAACCCGTTCTGCAAACAAAAGGAGCCCTCTGGAGGTTCGACTTACTTTAGATAGTTCACAGATTTACCCCTAATCATCATTCTTGTCCTATTTCAGGAGTGGACGTTCCTTCAGTGGACCACGCGCAGGCTCAGAATTTTGAGGGACATCAGTTCCTGTGTGCTCATCGGATTCCTTTCGTAGAGAGCCTCACCCACCTGGATCAACTTCCGGCGCAAGGCATGACGGTCTATGCAGTGCCGCTGAGCATTGTGGGAGGCTCTGGACTTCCGGTCAGAGCGTTCGCTGTGGTCAACGGCGCAGAAGGAATGAGAGTGTGGAATATGTGGTGTTTTTTGTTGGTTTGGGTTTTAGCGAAATGTCTGTAATGATCAGGGATAGAAATAAATGTATGATTAAAAAGGAGGCGCTACCTTGTGATCGTATGCAGCCCTACTAGTAGGCATTAAAGTTGATAAGCACAAGGGTAAGAAATAAAGTAATTCACGCTAGCACACACGCACTCACAGAAACACACACACACACACAGACACACACACAAACACACACAAACACACAAAAACACACACACCAGACACACACACACACACACACACACAAAAACACACACACCAGACACACACACACACACTGCACACACACACACACACACACACATACCGTGACACACACACACACGCACGCACGCAAGCAAGCACACATACACACACATCCAAACTTTGTATTGCCTGTTTGCAAAAAGACACAAACACACACACAAGCAAGCACGCACGCAAACAAACACAGCCATACAATGGTGTAGAAAAATATGAAAGTTTAAGTCGTTTAAGACATGAAAACTGAATATAATTTCTCGAGTTGAAGAAAAATCTAATAATCTTGAACTTGAAATGTTATGTATTGACTTTTGAACGTTAAACTGCTTTGACTTGAAAATTATGAAATGGCTGCGTGCATTAGTTGGATAAAGGAACCAACGAAGAGACTTGAAAGAGGGTCTTGGGGAGTGAGTGTGAGAGAGAGAGAGAGAGAGAGAGAGAGAGAGATTGTGTGTGTGTGTGTGTGTGTGTGTGTGTGTGAGGGGGGGGAAGAGAGAGGGAGAAAACAAGAGAGAGAGAGAGAGAGAGAGAGAGATAAATAGTGCTAGGAATGAGAGTGACGCCATGACAATGTTTTCAGTTTTTTTGCGGGAATGTTATGGGGACCAAAAAAATGCACTTCACTCTGACGCAGTTGGTTGTTCAGTGAGGAGATTGCCAAACACTTCAAACGTGTTTTGAGTTGGTGAAAATGTCACAGTAATCACCCAGACCGAAAATAATGTAACGGGTAGAGGGCACGTGTTTTTGCCGTGATAAAGTGTATGTAATAAAGGATAAATATCTAACATGAGAGCACACGTGTCATGTTGTTTGTTTGTCTAGTTATTTCTCCTCCAATTGGTGTCTTGTCCAATGTTTTTTGTTTGCAAGTAAGCCAGGAAGACTTGTGTTTGTGTGGTTTTTGTCAGAGTTGTTAATATGCGTTGTGTGTGTGTGTGTCTGCGTGTGTGTGTGTGTGTGTCTGCGTGTGTGTGTGTGTGTCTGCGTGTGTGTGTGTGTGTGTCTGCGTGTGTGTGCGAGTGTGTGTGTGTATGTGTGTGCTGCAATTTATAGAACGGTAGGCCAACGACCCGTACAGCAGACCGTAATTGAAACCAGATTTTGTTTTTGTCATGCAGCAACTGTGCTTCCACACTATCTTGGCTAGGGTAAGATGATGAACGAGAGAAGTGGCGTGGAAGGAACACGGAGGGGGGTGGGGATAAACGGGGGACGAGCTGGGACAAGGGGGGGGGGAGGGGGTCTGGTGCAAGAGAGAGACAGACAGAATGACAGAGACGTGGACAGAGACCGACAGACAGAAACTGAGCAGTTTCTGGGTTGTAGGCTTTTAACACACACACACACACACACACACACACACACACACACACACACACATATGGTCTTTCAAAACACACACACACACACACGCTCGCACGCACGCACCCACACACTCACACACACACACTGGCACACACACACATCAGCCGCTGTGAAATCTTATGCCCGTCTCCATAGCCGAGGTTGTCGACCCGCGAACAACACTGCACTTTAAGAAAATAAGTAGAGGTTCTTTCTTTCTTTATTTGGTGTTTAACGTCGTTTTCAACCGTTCAAGGTTATATCGCGACGGGGAAGGGGGGGGGGGGGGATGGGATAGAGCCACTTGTTAATTGTTTCTTGTTCACAAAAGCACTAATCAAAAAATTGCTCCATGGGCTTGCAACGTAGTACAATATATGACCTTACTGGGAGAATGCAAGTTTCCAGTACAAAGGACTTAACATTTCTTACATACTGCTTGACTAAAATCTTTACAAACATTGACTATATTCTATACAAGAAACACTTAACAAGGGTAAAAAGAGAAACAGAATCCGTTAGTCGCCTCTTACGACATGCTGGGGAGCATCGGGTAAATTCTTCCCCCTAACCCGCGGGGGGTAAGTAGAGGTTGCTGAGAGTGTAAGAATAGCAGCAGCATTTGTTCTGCAGTTCAGAAAAAATTAATATGTATGGAAAACATTTGCATTTGGCGTGCTGACATTAAAATGCACGGATCACGTGTAAACGATTCGGCTCGCAATCTTAGATCTGGCCACAGAATATAGAACTGTTCTATATGTATTCTGTGGATCTGGCCAAGATTGTACATGGAATCAGGCCACCCCTCCACTGGGACATGTACTAAAATCTACTGCCTTGGTGATTCCTGATCAGCGTTGGAATTTCTTCATGAATTAGTTGTGCAAATTGACACAAGAGTCCGAACACTTTCTACCCCATTAACCGAGACCAGCTGTGCAGCAGGTCACTCAGAATTGTAGTAACTGTGTATCAACACGCTGGAATGCAGGCGTTAGATGGACGTTACAGGAAGCGACTGAAGCTAACAGTCTGAGCAGATAATTATATCCGTACCTGGTCAGACAGAGCCATATGAGTTGGTACGGATATATCCGTGCCTGGGAGACAATGAGTTAAGAAATTAATTCATAAAAAAATCGCTACGCTGCTCAGAATGCAGCTAGGCCTCACAACTGCAGCAGCGGCAGCCACATCGCTGGACAACCTCGCCCCCAGCGACTGAGCACCATGACCATCATGGAGTACAGCTGTCTCGCGGCCTTCACCTTCAACAACAACAGTCACGCTGTCGTCACCAAGACAAACACCTACGACTCGTGGGGACAGTACTTGTGCTGGGTATTCACACCGGACAACTATATCTGTCTGTCTGTATGTATGTATGCTTCTCTCTTTGTATCTGTCTGTCTGTCTGTCTGTCTGTCTGTCTGTCTGTCTGTCTGTCTGTCTGTCTGTCTGTCTCTCTCTCTCTCTCTCTCTCTCTCTCTCTCTCTCTCTCCCCCTCTCTCTCTCTGTACGACTCGTGAGCCAGTACTTGTACTGGATTTTCACCCCCGGGAACCGAGGCGACTACTTTTGCTATCATCTAATAGTCGCACCCAGTGATCAAGACGGCCTCTGAGTCCTGTTATCTCACATTTAATGCCATCATTTAATAGTCGCACCCAGATGGCAAGTATGTTACCGAGTCCGAAAACGTCAGAACCAATGGCGTCAAGAGTGTCTGTTACCTGACATTATAATCTTAAAGTTGAATAACCAAAGAAACCGGTACACACCAACACAAATACAGCACAGACCAAGAAACCGGTACACACCAACACAAATACAGCACAGACAAGAAACCGGTACAAACCAACTCAAATACAGCACAGAAAAGAAACCGGTACAAACCAACACAAATACAGCACAGACAAGAAACCGGTACACACCAACACAAATACAGCACAGACAAGAAACCGGTACACACCAACACAAATACAGCACAGACCAAGAAACCGGTACACACCAACACAAAACTGTGCTGTACGAGGAACCGACTTCATTTGTTTTTCAACTTAGTTTTCACCCACAGTCATCTTGTTGTTTAGATTATAATCGTATACCTTACTGTGTCTGACCCAAGTGATGACGTGTGTGTGTTGTATCTGACCCAAGTGATGACGTGTGTGTGTTGTGTCTGACCCAGGTGATGACGTGTGTGTGTTGTGTCTGACCCAGGTGATGACGTGTGTGTGTTGTGTCTGACCCAAGTGATGACGTGTGTGTGTTGTGTCTGACCCAGGTGATGACGGGTGTGTGTTGTATCTGACCCAGGTGATGACGTGTGTGTGTTGTGTCTGACCCAGGTGATGACGTGTGTGTGTTGTGTATGACCCAGGTGATGACGTGTGTGTGTTGTATCTGACCCAGGTGATCAAGGCTGCGGAGACGTTCCTGTCAGCCATCACGTTCCGTGTCTGAAGCCATCACGTTCCGTGCCTGCAGCCATCACGTTCCGTGTCTGCAGCCATCACGTTCCGTGTCTGAAGCCATCACGTTCCGTGTCTGTAGCCATCACGTTCCGTGCCTGCTCCCATCACGTTCCGTGCCTGCTCCCATCACGTTCCGTGCCTGCAGCCATCACGTTTCGTGTCTGTAGCCATCACGTTCCGTGTCTGTAGCCATCACGTTCCGTGTCTGTAGTCATCACGTTCCGTGCCTGCAGCCATCACGTTCCGTGCCTGCAGCCATCACGTTCCGTGTCTGTAGCCATCACGTTCCGTGTCTGCAGCCATCACGTTCCGTGCCAGCAGCCATCACGTTTCGTGTCTGTAGCCATCACGTTCCGTGTCTGTAGCCATCACGTTCCGTGTCTGTAGTCATCACGTTCCGTGCCTGCAGCCATCACGTTCCGTACGTGCCTGAAGCCATTACGTTCCGTGCCTGCAGCCACCACGTTCCGTGCCTGCAGCCATCACGTTCCGTGTCTGTAGCCATCACGTTCCGTGTCTGTAGCCATCACGTTCCGTGTCTGTAGCCATCACGTTCCGTGCCTGCAGCCATCACGTTCCGTGTCTGTAGCCATCACGTTCCGTGTCTGTAGCCATCACGTTCCGTGTCTGTAGCCATCACGTTCCGTGCCTGCAGCCATCACGTTCCGTGTCTGTAGCCATCACGTTCCGTGTCTGTAGCCATCACGTTCCGTGTCTGTAGTCATCACGTTCCGTGCCTGCAGCCATCACGTTCCGGATCCGTGTCACACAAAACCCCGGACCTGTCACTTCCCATTGCGGCGGCGCTATTATTCTGTGATGGCCGCCATTGCTGTGTGATGGCCGCCATTGCTGTGTGATGGCCGCCATCGCTGTGTGATGGCCGCCATTGCTGTGTGATGGCCGCCATCGCTGTGTGATGGCCGCCATTGCTGTGTGATGACTGCCATTGCTGTGTGATGGTCGCCATTGCTGTGTGATGACCGCCATTGCTGTGTGATGGCCGCTATTGCTGTGTGATTGCTGCATAACAGTGTTCGACTCTGGGCGAGCGATACCCGGTCCCTGCAGACCTGCCCCTGACAGCTTGTCATCATTGCCTTTCAGCTCCCCCCCTCCCCCCTCACCCCCCTTCCGGGAGGTGAACAACCCCGGTATGTGAGGTGACTGGAACACGCCGTGTGACGTCAAGCCTGATATTTATTGGGCAAAGTCTACTTCACCAAGCTCGCTGGACGAAGCTAGCTGTGGCACTGAATTTGCTATTAAAAAAACTCTACAAAATGTGGCGAAGTCAACTCCAGGCTCAATCAAGGACGACCTTCAGGGACACACACAGCGCCCATTCTTTCTCAACAAGCCGTCCCCCGCGTCATCTCCTCTGACGCTGGACCCTGTCATACTTCACTTACTGCAACAGACTACCAACCCCAGGGTTAACCTTTTACAGCACAGCACAACACAACACAATATAATACAACACAACACATCTCAATACAAAACCCTACCCAACCCTACTGTACCCAAACCATCACATCGCATCACATCGCATCACATCACATCACATCACATCACATCACATCACATCACATCACATCACATCACAACACAACACTACACTACACAACACAACACAACACCACACCACACCACACCACAACACACCACACCACACCACACCACCACACCACAACACAACACAACACAACAAACACCACACCACAACACAACACAACACAACAAACACCACACCACAACACAACACAACAAACACCACACCACAACACAACAAACACCACACCACAACACAACAAACACCACACCACACCACACCACACCACACACCACAACACAACACAACACAACACCCCACCCCACCCACAACACACCACCACACCACACCACACCACAACACAACACAACAAACACCACACCACACCTCAACACACCACACCATACCACAACACACCACACCACACCACACCACCACACCACACCACATCACACCACAACAAACACCACAACACACCACACCACAACACAACACAACACAACACAACACAACACACTACACCACACCACACCACACCACAAAACAACACAACACAACACACCACACCACACCACACCACACCACACCACACCACACCACCACAACACAACACAACACAACACAACACAACACAACACAACAAACACCACAACACAACACAACACAACACAACACCCCACCCCACCCCACCCCACCCCACCCCACCACCACCAACAACAACAACAACAACACAACAACAACAACAACACAACACAACACAACACACCACACCACACCACACCACACCACACGTACCACACCACAACACAACACAACACAACAAACACCACAACACAACACAACACAACACAACACCCCACCCCACCCCACCAACAACCACACCACACCACACCACACAAACACAACTGTACACATCACAACATAACCGTACACAGCTATACACAGCACAACACAATTGTAAGTGACACAACACAGCCGCACACAACACAGCACCACCATTAACAACACCACACAACACAACACAACACTACACAGCCGTACACAACACAACACAACACAACACTACACAACCATACACAACACAACGCTTTGCTTAAAACGACGATCACTATATCGAGCAAATTCTTCAACTTGTTTTAACTCACATCTTTCCGAAAGACGGCAAAAAGTCTTTATGAATGACTCATGACACATTCCTCAAAAGAACATGTTTTGTCAGAAGTTTCTTTAAAGGCTTAGTCCTGAAACCACTTCTTTCCTCTATTACCACTTATGATCTGCCTTTACATGTATCTGATTGTAAATTAGTTAACAACATCAGTGTTTGCTGATGACGCGTTACTAAACACGTCTAGTAACACCATGTTAGGTCTCTGACTGGTGTAAAACAAACTCCATAATAATTTTCTCATGTTATGGGGGAGTAATTTTTTCGTAAAGGGAGTACAATTTTCGAACAACATTTTTACTCCGGAGTAAAAATCTCGTGGGAGTAATTTTCTCGCGTTACACCGGCTCTGTCCTTGATTTTGTTTCTGTCCTCCTTTTTCGCCTCTGAGGTTAAAGATATACAGGGTGACCCAAAAAAGAGTACCCAAACAAAACGTCATAAATTAAACAAAACAAAAGCAATCTTCATAAAATTTATTTACACACACAAGTAGCCTCTGCATGATTTGCACAGAAAATGTTAGCGTTCTAGCTTGTCTTTCAGGAAAGTTATGCTCATTCTACAGAACATGCTCCAAATGGCCTCCGCGCCGATTCAGGCAAACTTGAACTCGCCGCGCAAAGTTATCAATCACCCGCACACACTCCTGTTGCGAGATTCCGCGAATGGTTGTTGTGATGGCTCGCTTGAGTTCTGCGATTGTCTGTGGGTTGTTCCTGTAGACGTTGTCTTTCAGGAACCCCCAAAGATAGAAATCTGGGGGATTTAAATCCGGGGGAGGCCATTTGGAGCATGTTCTGTAGAATGAGCATAACTTTCCTGAAAGACAAGCTAGAACGCTAACATTTTCTGTTGAAATCATGCAGAGGCTACGTGTGTGTGTAAATAAATATTATGAAGATTGCTTTATTTTTGTTCAATTTATGACGTTTTGTTTGGGTACTCTTTTTTTTGGGTCACCCTGTATGAGTACCTTAAATTTGTGTGAGATTCTGCTGATGTTACGGATGCTTCACAACACTGACAAAAAATGATAAATAATAATTAACTATGCTTGAATGATACTCACAAAAACCACAATAAGCCTACTCCCACCGTAAACAGGGAGGGGGTGTGGGGTGAGGCGGGTGTTTGGGGGCGAGGGAGAGGACAATGACAATGACAATGACAATGACAATTCTTTATTTAACGAGGGTCCTCGCCCTAAAGAGGGACTAACTACAAAAATGAAATAAAAATACAAGATAAAAAATAGAAAATAGAAAAACTAAAATTCTACATTTTAACAGATAACTAAAGTGAAAACACATATACATATGTACACAAAATGCATTGCATTGAGGTAAATTGCGAGTTAATTGATGTGAATTAAGTGGTATAGTGCAGCTTGCACTTTCTCAACATCATGCTCTAATCCATACATTACATTTTAAAGAAAATCAATCAAACAAGCAAGACATTGCTAAGTTCATCACACATCTAAATAGTGGTTGGTTTTCAAGTCCCTTAAGGAGAGATATCGTGATTGATTCTTTGCATTTTGTGATGATCTGAGTTCGTGCTATCCACACACAGCTGACCCAGGGGCTTTAAAAATCACTTTGTCTCCAATGTACTTATGATTTGAGCCTCGTGTACTGTATCTCTTTTAAAACGTGTTTGAGTTACATGCAGCAGGCTGTCGGGAGGACGTCAGCCAGGCGTCAGCCAAAATTAACTTCAGACTGAATGTTTCCCCGCTATTTTCAAGCGGTAACATTATCTTGAGGGAGAAAAGCATGCCGCCAAGATCTTGCAACTGAAGCAGATTTGTGATGTAATTCTATCGACTGTACCCCATATTCGATTATTCCAAAACGCACCGAGCGGTTACGTCCGGCTTGAATAAGAAAAGAAATATTTTGCGTTGAGGCTAATTATAAAGTCAAAATACCATTTCTCATCACAAATGGAATTCAAGGGGGGAATACATGGTCCAAAGTTCGATCAGCAGCACGTACTTTGTGGGTGAGGGGAATAGTCAGTATTAAGTTTGTGCGATAAACAAAGCCGGCTGACGTCCTCCCACTAGCTAGCTGCAAGTGTCCGTGCTCAGTTTGTGCGGACAGGCCATTCTTTTCCGAGATCAAACGGAGAATGAACACAATGATGTCTCTCCCGCGAAAACGCGACAATAAACATCCCCTTCCTCCCCTCCCCCAACCCCCCCCCCCCCTCCTTCCCCCGACTCCCAACCCCGCCACCCTCTTTAGTCGTTGTAACAGACAGGAATAGAACGGGCACATAAAGGTGAAAGTTCGGAGGAGAAGCAGATTTACAACATCCTATACTCCAATGCGTTATGGTCTACTTCTGCATTTAGTACATACGTTGAATTGACTATGTCGACTAGCATATAAATCATCCTGCGAACAAACAAGCGATGAATGGTGTGACACAATGGTTGTTGTTGTTGTTGTTGTTGTTGTTGTCGATGAGGTGGTGGTAGTTTTGGTGGTGGTGGTGGTGGTGATGTGTGTGTGGTGTGTGTGTGTGTGTGTGTGTGTGTGTGTGTGCATGCGTGTGCATGCGTGTGTGTGTGCCTGTGTGTGTGTCTGTCAGTGTATGTGTGCGTGCGTGCGTGCGTGCTTGTGCGAGTGGGTGTGTTTGTGTGTGTGAGTGAGTGCAGTGCAAGAATTACAGAAGACATCCAACATGAAATCAAACAGAACCTCAGAAACAACAATAACACACTCAAACAAACACAAATATACAAACATGTTTCAAGCGCCTGTGTGAAACGGATCTGCCACTACTATCGCGGGTTATTTTAGTACCCGAAAATGTCGGTCACGTTATCCGGCCAAAACCACAACTCGACAACTTAGACTAGTAGACTTGTTTTGTGTTTGGCATGGTACTTTCTGCGAGATTGTCTTTGTAGGTAGGTAATCTATTGTTGATGTTATTTGTTTGTGCGTGTGTGTGTGTGTGTGTGTGTGTGTGGGTGTGTGTCTATGTGTGTGTGTGTGTGTGTGGGTGTGTGTCTATGAACGCTATCCCAGTTTGCAAAACGTGTGTATTGCACAGTTTCTTTGTGTACTGTTCAGCGTTTGTGTTGTGCATGCAGACTGACTTTTACGGTTTCATTGTGAGACTGACTATGGGTGTGTTTGTGCGTAAGGTGTGTGTGATGTATGCTTAAGTAAGCTTGAACTGTGCTCTACACACTGTTTGATGTTGTGTCTTGTTGCAAAATTAGTCTCAGCGATGTGTGTACACGCAAGCACAAGACCAAGTACGCACGAAAAAGATCCTGTAATCCATGTCAGAGTTCGGTGGGTTATGGAAACACGAAATTACCCAGCATGCCTACTCAACGAAAGCGGAGTAAAGCTGACTATGCTCTCAGAGTATAGTGTGGGGAACCCAAATGGCCAAACGAGCTCACACGTAACCAGACAATTCTGGAACTGACGCTGAAGAAGAAGAAGAAGAAGTCTCAGCGATGATAGTTGTTTGTGGCATATCTTCATGCGTATCGCCCTGACTGTATTTTACGTTCAGCCGACGAGAACACTGGATCGCAGCCGAGGGGAACACTGAATCGCAGCCGGCGAATTTCTGATTGTATACATCAATTTATGAATTGCGTTCAAACCAATAAACTTCCAAAGCTAAAACTCGGTGTAAATATGAATGAAAAATAGATGAAGGAACTGCCGTCCATGAATGTACTTTTCGTTGTTGATTTTGTCCCTAATTACGTCTCAAACTGACAATTTGCACTGAATGCGCAACGAATTTAAAAGAAACCTAACCCAGAACGCGCGGAGGACTCCCAACGTAAAGAAATGGGTAGAGGTAAGTTAAAATGAATACTTACGCTTTGCCTCAAACAACTATTTTGGGAAAATAAGGACTGTGAACGACGCTCTTGTTTTGGGGCTCTCACTGGTTCGCAGCCGGGACACTGGATTTTGCCTAGTGCAGCCGTGTCTCAAACAATAAATGTCAATCTTTAAAATAGCAGCTGTTTTACCGACGTGCCTATCAATATTAAACAATAATTGTTAGACGTTTAAATGGCAGCTGGCTTATCGATGTCAGTATCAATATCAAACAATTTCAAACGATGTAGCAGTCAATACCAATATCAAGCTTGCCTGAACCAGTTCTCACAGGTTTAACTATAAGATAGCACTATGATGAGTCCTCGATCAAATGCGTATATCTAATTCATTAAATGCGCCACAGTCACGGCACCTTCGTGAGTTCACTTAATCACGGTGACAGCGCCTAAGTACGTGGCTGGAAGCGTAAATAGTATATTTCAGTGTGAATGATGTGCGTGAATATTTCATTCTGGGCAACAGACGATGAGGAATATTGCGCAATGTGCAGGCTGTTTAAATGGCTTTTAAGGCAATAGACGATGCAAGACTGATGTTGCGCTTTGTGCTGGCTGTGTTTTGATATTCTAGGCAACAGACGATGAGGAATATCGCGCTTTCTGCTGGCTTTGTTAATAGCATTTTAGGCAATAGACGATGAGCAGTGTCGCTCTCTGTGCAAGCTGTGTTTAATGGAATTTTCTTTCTCGGGAGAGAGAGACTGTAGGGCTTAACGTCCTCTCAGGTAACTGTGACCTATATTGGGACATGATTTGTTTATTCGCTATAGTACATGACAATTGAAGTCGAGCTGCTTTCGGTCACAAGATCAATTACTGCCCAAAGGGCAATACTGGTCAGATCTGCCCAAGCGTGATGCTTGAAGATGCCTATATCTTTCAGCTACGTCTGGTAAACAAAAACAAAAGTAAACAGGTGAGTTGACGTGGAGCTTTTCTTTTCACACGCTCGCAACACGTGAAGTTTAGGAAGGGATGTATATGTTACAGTAAATTCTCAAAACCAGGAAATTTGCGAAATCCCTGAAAATTTCAGTAAATTTGTGAATTTCCTGTTTCACTCAGGGATTTCACAAATTTCCTAAAAATTCTAGGAAATTTGCGAATTTCCTGATTTCAAGGGGCAGGAAATTCGCAAATTTACTGAAACACATTTGAAGGGAAACAAGTGCTTTGTTGGTTGCTTGTGAACCATTTAATGATTCTGGTTTCCTTATATTAATGCAAGTGAAACACTCATATTTTTCTCTTTTTTCTCTCTCTCTCTTATTCTGTCATGTTTCATAAAATTGTTAACATAAAATCTAAACGAGTACATTAAAAGGTACATTGTGACACTCACATCTCTCCTATACTGTCATGTTTTATAGAATTGTTAACAAAATCTGAAGGAGTACATTACAACAAGGTACATTACAGGGCCGGACTACGGGGGGGGGGGGGGGGTATGGGGGTTGCGCAAACCCCCCCCCCCCCTAGCCTAAACATGTACCTCACTTATTTAATTTTTTTTTAATTATTGTTTATTTTATGCCGTTTCATGCAAGGAGCGACCATTTTCCTATCTCAGAATATGACCTACCCATCAGCTTCAGGGGGCTTTGCCCCCTAACCCCCACAAGGGGCTCTGCCCCTTGACCCCGCCAGGGGGAACATCCCCCTAGACCACCACTGGCAACCCACCCACCCCCCCTCCTCTTAACCTAGTCCGGCCCTGCATTATAACACTCATCTCTCTCTCTCTCTCTCTCTCTCTCTCTCTCTCTCTCTCTCTCTCTCTCTCTCTCCCCTTGATGTCTCTTATACTGTCATTTTTGCTTGAAAATATTAACATACCATTATGACAAGATAAAAACAAACCAAGCAGGGCATGTACAGCACAGACTTATGGCATCCTCTTGAGTTCGTGTCCCTATCATTTCTCGTTTTTTTTATTATTGTCTCATGTTTAATTGAATAAAACCGTGTTTAAACCAAGACATTTGTTTTTGTTTGTTTTTTGTTTGCTTAACGCCCAGCCGACCACGAAGGGCCATATCAGGGCGGTGCTGCTTTGACATATAACGTGCGCCACACACAAGACAGAAGTCGCAGCACAGGCTTCATGTCTCACCCAGTCACATTATTCTGACACCGGACCAACCAGTCCTGGCATTAGGACTGTTGTGGATATCCGGATTCTATTCTGAGTGTCAAGGAGAAAACGTTGTGCGTTTGTGCTTTATAGTTAAACGTAACGTTAAGCTGTTTTGAGTGCTTGACTGTAGTTTGAGCGTCAAGAGGAAGATATGACAGTTGTCAGACATACCAATAATTGACGTTTAAAGTGCTGGATCTTATTCAGCCTGCGTGTCAAATAGATAACAACTCAGTGAAAACAGCTGTGCTTTTGTGCTGGTGAAACATACCCGGTAAGCTTCGTTTGAGTGCTAGGGGTGTCGAATATTGGAAGACGGGGCAGTTGCAGACGGTAAAGACTATGTCTTTTATTGGCAGATAACGGGCATAACTCTCCGCTTTCTGTTTGTATGTTTTTTTTCTGTCTGTCTCTCTCTATGTTTGTCTCTCTGTATTTCTCTTTTCTCTCTATCTTTCTCTCCCAGACTTTTTGAGCGTTGCATAACGGTCTACACACATTGACGTGTGTGCGCTGGAATGTTTTGATTATTTTCAGAGTTGACCTAGCTGCATGCAGAGTCAAATTTAGGACAAGTAGGTGTGATTTAGGACAAGTAGGTGTGAAGCATATGTATGCTGTGTCACAGCTAGTGGCAACGTATGACTTGTGTGGGTTAATATTTCTGTCGCCTGGGGCCTGTGTGTCTTTGTTTATTGTTCCCCTCCAGCTGTGGTTTTGTGTGTGTGTGTGTGTGTGTGTGTGTGTGTGTGTGTGTGTGTGTGTGTGTGTATGTGTGTGTGTGTGTGTGTAATTGCATGTGTGTTTGAATTTGTCGTCGTGTGTGTCTGTGTTAATATGACTGTGTGTGCGTGTTTGTGAGTGTTGGTGTGTGCGAGGGTCAAGAAAAGGAGAGAGCGCGTGCGTGCGTGCGTGCTGGGGGCATGCGCACCTTTGTGTGTGTGTGTGTGTGTGTGTTCGTATGTGTGTCAGTGTGCCAGTGTGTGTATGTGTGGGTGTGTGTGTGTATGTGTGTATGTGTGCGCTTGTGTGTGTGTGTGTGTGTGTATGTGTTTGTGTGTGTATGTGTGGGTGTGTTTGTGTGAATGTCTCTCTCTCTGTCTGTCTCTGCATCTGTCGCGTGCGTGCGCGTGTGCGGTTATGAATATGAGGTAGTGTTCTTTTTCCATAGTTGAGAGGCGGGGGGGGGGGGGGGGGGGGGCTGACCCAGGAATACAGGTATAATGAGGTTGGTGGGGCAGGAGGGGGGAGGCAGATATAATTGGAAATGGAAAGTAACAGCTTTTG
>NC_090253.1:16249657-16266305 GCF_037325665.1 Littorina saxatilis | reverse complement strand
GCATACGAGCAAGTCGAGCCATGCAAGCATCTGAGATTGTATCTTGCACACAACAAAGGTGTATACCATAAACCGAAATCCTGTTGTAGGCATGCAGAACATGTGTCCCAGAGACGCAACCGATAAGGTCAGAATGAGAGTGCATGGTGTATGTCGTGTTTCTCTTGTTGCCACCTTGCATGATCTTTTAGGCCAAACAAAAATATTTGGTGGTTTAGGGTTACCCGACCGACCCTATTTTTTCCCGCCGACCTTAACACTTTTTCATTTCTTAAAACAAAACAAACAAAACCAAAACAAACAAGAGGCGAAGCCTTCAAGGCTCACGTAAGAAATCGACAAACAGTAACACAAACTCAATCACTCCGTCACACACACACACACAGTACACACACACACACACACACACACACACACACACACACACACACACACACACACACACACACACACACACACACACACACACACACACACACACACAGAAAGAGCATAGGTGAAACTGTGCAAGAAAGCGAGACACTAGATCTAGATCTGTCTGTCTGCATGTAGCCTACTTACATGGACACGACTGCCAAATAGTCTCGGCCCGCTCAAAATAACAATCACCGAGACTTTCAGTAATTCCATCGCGTGACGTCTAACCCGCGTACGTCATAATGTGACGTCAATGTAATATGACGTCTTCAAATGTTAAAGTTTCTACCACAGACATACATACATACATACATACATACATACATACATACGCACGCACGCACAGACAGACAAAAGTTAGCATCGCATAGGCTACACTTCGTGAGCCAAAAAAACACCCTCTGGCACATTTTGCGAACCATACCGAGATCAAATTTTTTTTTATAAAAAAAACCCGACCTACCGACCCTATTTTTGGCTCACGTAAGTGTAGCCTATGCGATCATTCTGTCTGTCTGTGCGTTTGTGCGTGTGTGTGTGTGTGTGTTTGTGCGTGCGTGTGTGTGTATGTCTGTGGTAGAAACTCTAACATTTGAAGACGTCACATTACATTGACGTCACATTATGACGTAAGAGGGTTAGACGTCACGCGAAGGAAGTACTGAAAGTCTCGGTCATTATTATTTTGAGCGCGCCGAGACTAGTTGGCAGTCGTGTCCTGTAAGTAGGCTACATGCAGACAGACAGATCTAGATCTAGTGTCTCGCTTTCTTGCACAGTTTCACCTATGCTCTTTCTGTGTGTGTGTGTGTGTGTGTGTGTGTGTGTGTGTGTGTGTGTGTGTGTGTGTGTGTGTGTGTGTGTGTGTGTGTGTGTGTGTATGTGTGACGGAGTGATTGAGTTTGTGTTACTGTTTGTCGATTTCTTACGTGAGCCTTGATGGCTTCGCCTCTTGTTGGGTTATTTTTTCATGTTACCCTGAACCAACATATTATTTTTGTTTTGCCTTACTGTAGGACCTATTGTGCCACTTGATTTATCAACCAGAGCAAGTGTGTGTGTGTGTGTGTGTGTGTGTGTGTGTGTGTGTGTGTGTGTGTGTGTGTGTGTGTGATTTTGCCGACCGAGAGTGAGTCCAAAAGGGTTATGTTGAACTTTATCGTTATAAATTCATAGCTCAGAATCCACTGCAATTTAAAACTCCAATTTTGCAGAACCTGCTCTTGTTAGCATAACAAGTCATTTTAGATACCTTCGAAACTACGGAATGATATGTACAGAGGCTTTTTATTTACATGGGTTTTCGAAGGAAAACATCGGCACAGCCATGTTTTCGAAGGACGGGAGGTAACTCTGTCGATACCACATATATATATAACTAGATGAATACCCGCTGACCCGGCTTTGCCGGGTGAGTGGCGCACCAATACCCGCTTCGCCGGGCGCACCGTACGCCGGCTTCGCCGGGCGCACCGTACGCGATTGACGCCACACGAAGGAAGGGAGATAAACGCGCAAAACACTGGAGAAGATAAGGAAGAGTTACTGGGAATGAATGAACAGAAAAACCAAAATCGGTTCAGCGCTGCGCGCTGAGAGCACGGGTTGAAAATTTTCATCGACCAGATTGTGTCCGGGGTCTACCTGAATATGCCCACCAAATTTGAAGCAGATCCATCGAGAACTTTGGCCGTGCATCGCGAAGAGAGACAGACAGACAGACAGACAGACAGACAGACACAATCCGTATATAGATATAGATTATGCATTTTCTCGTAATTTTCGTCGATCTCCATCAAATAATTTCACGATACATATTATTTGGTTTGATTAAATGGACTTGTATAAAAATTAAAAAAAAGTCAATAATGTCACTGGGTTGTGAGATATGAATTTACAACGCGAAAGTTCAACATTACCTCCAACAGTTAGCAAACAACCACAAGACACGGAGAAGATGGACACGCAGTCTTTCTCGTGCAAACAATCCGGCTCACCATCTTAGATCTGATCAGGCTTTTACCGTACATAGGATCAATCAATCAATGAGTCTTATATCGCGCATATTCCGTGGGTACAGTTCTAGGCGCTCTGCAGTGATGCCGTGTGAGATGAAATTTTATACGGCCAGTAGATTGCAGCCATTTCGGCGCATATTTACCTTTCACGGCCTATTATTCCAAGCCACACGGGTATAGGTAGACAATTATTAACTGTGCCTAAGCAATTTTGCCAGGAAAGACCCTTTTGTCAATCGTGGGATCTTTAACGTGCACACCCAATGTAGTGTACACGGGGGGAGGTTCGGACACCGAAGAGAGTCTGCACACAAAGTTGACTCTGTGAAATAAATTTCCGCCGAACCTGGGATCGAACTCACGCTGACAGCGGCCAACTGAATACAAATCCAGCGCGCTACCAACTGAGCTATATCCCCGCTCCATAAGGTAATCCCTCTACACAGACTCATATATATATACAATGTATATATATAAAAAAACAATTGTGTGTGAGTGTGTGTGTGTGTGTGTGAGTGTGTGTGTGTGCGTGCGTGTGTGTGAGTGTGTGTGTGTGTGTGCGTGCGTGCGTGCGTGTGTGAATTATGTTACACCACAAGCCTATCATTAGCTGATGGCTACGAGAGAAACAGCTGCCACAGGAGCACGTTAACTTTTCAACTAACGTCGACAGATCTTAAAAAAAACTGTGTCAATCGCTCAACCTAAACTTAGGTCGACATAAAGCGTAAGGAACTACGAAGCTTAGACGCGAAGGTCGTATTTTTGGCTGACATCAACCCCTCCCCCCCCCCCCCTCCTCTCCTCCAACTGCCCCTCCGCCTCCCTTTTCCCGACCTCAGGCTCATAACACGGTGGGATAAGGGAGGGGAGCTGTCCTCGCGCATGTAATAATAAAAGGTTGGAGGAGACATCGGCTCCACTCCACAACCTCCTCCTCTCACCCCCCCCCCCTCTTCCCTCTATCCCTTCCTCGCTTTCCTCCCTCTCTCTCTCTCCCTCCCTCTCACCTTTCCCCCTCTTTCCTCTCTCCCTCCCTCCCTCTCATCTCTCCCCCTCGTCACTCTCTCCCTCCCTCCCTCCCTCCCTCCCCCCTCTCACCCTCCCTCTCACCTCTCCCCCTCTTCGCTCTCTCCCTCCCTCCCTCCCTCCCTCCCTCCCTCCCTCCCTCTTCTCACCCTCCCTCTCACCCCTCCCCCTCTTCGCTCTCTCCTTCCGTCTCACCTTTCCCCCTCTCACCCTCTTCCCTCTCTCCTTCTCCCACCCCCTCACAAACTGTCGTGTGTTAGCTTCCCAGATCATCTCCACAGGTTTCGCAACAGCATCAAACAGCCTTGGCTGTGCACTCTTAGCTGAACCTCTGTCCCTTTGTCCTCTCCCCCACCCCCTCTCACCCTCCGTCTCACCTCTCCCCCTCTTCCCTCTCCCCCTCCCCCCTAAAGTGTCGTGTGCTGGCTCTACTTTCCACAGGTTGCGCAGCAGCATCAAACAGCCTTGGCTGTGCACTCTCGCTGAACATGCATTGGGTGTCGTAAAAACGGAAAAGTAATAAAGCAACCACAGCATAAAATAGACATGCATCTATCTATCTATCTATCTATATATATAGATACGGCTTGTGTGTGTGTGTGTGTGTGTGTGTGTGTGTTCGCGATGCACGGCCAAAGTTCTCGATGGATCTGCTTCAAATTTGATGGGCATATTCAGGTAGACCCCGGACACAACCTGGTCGATGAGAATTTTCAACACGTGCTCTCAGCGCGCAGCGCTGAACCGATTTTGGTTTTTCTGTTCATCTTCCCAGATCCATTCCCAGTAACTCTTCCTTATCTTCTCCAGTGTTTTGCGTTTATCTCCGTTCCTTCGTGTGGCGTCAATCCATATTCCCGTTACTATTTTTAGAAGGTCACTGTCCACAACGCTTTCATCCCGGCGAAGCCGGATATTCCCGTTACTATTTTTAGAAGGTCACTGTCCACAATGCTTTCATCCCAGCGAAGCCGGGTATTCCTCTGCTTCTTCCCGGCGAAGTCGGGTACTTCGCCGGGTATTCGGCTCTACTTCTTCCCGGCGAAGTCGGTTATCATTCGGCTCTACTTCTTCCCGGCCAAGCCGGGTACCCGGCGAAGCGGGTATTCATTCTAGTATAATTATATACACCCACAGAAAGAAAGAACAAAAGAAAGAGAGAAAGCAAAGTAAACAGGAAGACCAACATGTATTTCAGTACGCCAGGCACGCAGCGAGACAGACAAGCGGACACACAGGCAGACAAGGAATTAAGAGGTTATGATTACCATGCGCACATAATTATATTTATATATGCTGTGTTTTTAGATTTTCGTATAAGGCAAGATAAGAATGTATGTTGGTTTAGGTAACTAAGGGTAACGTGACCAAAAAAGATAGAGTCGGTAGGTCAGCTTAAAAAAAATAAAAAATTCTTCTTCAATTTAGTCGATTTAAAAGGAGGTTACTTCCGTTAGTCTCGGTATAGTTCGCAAAATGTGCCAACAGTTTTTGTTTTCTTTTAAATTGAAAAGTTTTTTGGTCGGCGGGAAACCCTAAACCAACATATATTTTTTATTTGGCCTATAACTGCACCAACAAAACAAATGTTTTGACGATGGATATTTGGCCGGATTTTGTCAACTAACTGTATCTGACTTAAATGAGTGACAACAATGTTAAGGGCGAACAGAAATGAAGTCTACTGTCTTGGGGATTGACAATATATATATACTGACGTCCAAAAGAAACGCGAAAAACAGTGTCTAGTGTCATTTATTGCCTAATAAAAAAATCGTACAAAAATTCAAATTTTATTATTAATGTCCAATTTTTGGTAGAGTAGAACACTGACTTATGGTCCATAACACATTAAGGTTGCGGAGACGATGCGATATTAGCGCTTAACAGAACAGTCAATAGCGTGTGTGGCCCCCATTAGCATCGATGACGGCCTGGCATCGGCGGTGCATTGAGCGGACCAACGTGTTGCTGGCTTGCCTGGGAATGTTGGTCCAGGCCTGCCGGACGGCCCGATCAAGATCAGCGACAGTTGTGGGCCTTGGGACGACCCTGTTGAGCTGTGTCTGGAGCAAGTCCCAAAATTGCTCAATAGGGTTCATGTCAGGAGATAACGCTGGCCAAGGCATCACCTGGATGCCTGAGCGGTGCAGGAGATCCTGAGTGGCCCTGACGGTGTGGGGGCGCGCGTTGTCGTGCTGGAAAACCCAGTTTCCATGGGCTTGAAAAAAGGGCAGCACATGAGGGTGCAGCACCTGGTCCATATAGCGCTGCGCTGTTACGCAGTTGCCGGGTCCAGGACCCAGGCCTTGGAAGATGACGGGACCAAGCACCTGGTTGTGGCCGATGGCGCCCCACAACATGAGGCTGGGCCCACCCCAGCGGTAACCACTTCTTCTCCATACCCGAACACGCCCGTCGGCATGGTCAATGCAGAAACGGCTTTCATCGCTGAAAAGCACTTTCTGCCAGCGAACATTGTTCCAATTGAGAAGGCCTTGCGCCCAATGCAGGCGTGCCTGTCTATGGCGCACGGAGAGGACGGGTCCCCTGGCTGGACGGCAGTTCTTCAGCCCCCGGAAGCGCAGTCGCCGGCTGGCCGTTTGCCTAGAAAAGGGTGCCTGGTGTGTCCCTATAACAGTTCTGGCTGTTTCTGCAGCTGTTCTGAAGGGATGTGCAACATGGCTGCGGAAAATGTGCCGATCTTGCCTTGGCGTCGTCACTCGGGTTCTGCCGCTTCGCTCGGCATCAGCAGTAGAGCCAGTTATCACAAACCGCTGCAGGAGACGATAAATGGTGGATATGTGACATTGGAAAGTCGCAGCCCCGGCTTCCGGCGTGTCCCCAGCCTCCAGACGTCCAATGGCTCTCTCGCGTTCAGCAGAAGTGAGTCTTGGCATGGTGATAGCGTCGAATGAGGGACTGATAAAACCTGTAACTTTGTGCCATTTGTATCCTCTAGTGACAGTGAACACCACTCACTGATCAGCTTTTGTGCTTTTCTTGCACGTGTAGCTGAACTGCACAAGAAAAATGTATCAGCTAACTCGGGCTTTACGTGGATTGCAAGTGCGCTGATGCGGTAAAATTCACAATACACCTTCCTCAGACATCGGTCTTGATAATACTGGCTGCCAAAAATAACGCAACTTTTGTTAATCCAGAAAAAAATTATTTGTAAAATAAATAATATTTTTCGCGTTTCTTTTGGACGTCAGTATATAATGCAAACCATTTGTATGTATATAGGAACCACAACAAAGACGACTGAATTCGTGCCAGTGAATCGTCTGCCAATTTGACACCCGAGAATCAGATTTATTGTACACAAAGGCCACTGCCTGTAGTTTGTTTGATTGTGGGATGTAGTTAGATTGTTGACCGGCACGGTTGGCCTAGTGGTAAAGCGTCCGCCCCGTGATCGGGAGGTCGTGGGTTCGAACCCCAGCCGGGTCATACCTAAGCAATTTAGTGGCTGCTCCGCCTGGTGTCTGGCATTATTGGGTTAGTGCTAGGACTGGTTGGTCTGGTGTCAGAATAATGTGACTGGGTGAGACATGAAGCCTGTGCTGCGACTTCTGTCTTGTGTGTGGCGCACGTTAATAGTCAAGGCAGCACCGCCCTGATATGGCCCTTCGTGGTCGGCTGGGCGTTAAACAAACAAACAAACAAAGTTAGATTGTTGCGAGTATATACTCACCTGCTGAACAGCTCGCTTGCATTGTCATCTGACTGACTTCTGTAACATTGCTTGTGTGTGCGTATGTGTGTGTGTGTGTGTGTGTGTGTGTGTGTGTGTGTGTGTGCGTGTGTGTGTGTGTGTATGTGTGTGTGTGTGCGTGCGTGTGTGTGCGTGCGTGCGTGCGTGTGTGTGTGTGTGTGTGTGTGTGTGCGTCCGTAAGTGTGTGTATGTGTGTGTGTGTGTATGTGTGCGTGCGTGTGTGTGCGTGCGTGCGTGCGTGCGTGTGTGTGTGCGTGCGTGTGTGTGCGTGCGTGTGTGTGTGTGTGTGTGTGTGTGCGCTAGGTTTGGAACTGCAAACATGGCCAATTAATCTGCGTATTAAGAAAAGTAATTAAGGCAAATGGAATTTTAGACACTTCACTTCAAACTACAAAGTAACGTGGTGATTTAGGCGTCTGTCTCGGAGAAATGTGAGAATTACATTTTTTATTTTTTAGATGGTTATGTTTTTAAACGTCAAACATAACCAGTCTAACGTGCATTGGAGGGGAAAAAGAGGGAGAAATGCCACTTGTGTAGACAATTCAAAGTTAGCGTACAAGAGAAAAGGGGGTCAACTGTATTCAAAACCATTTTCTTTTTGGACTGTCCAATATATATATTTGAAAAATTGTATTAAGAATAATAAAACAAAATACTTTATTTATCCTTTACAATGAATTTTGCTTGCAAATAATAACAAGCTCTGGAAAAATATTCAATACAAAAGAAAAATTAAGCGTTACTTAGATTCAAATTATTTCGTTTTCAATTGCCTGTCGGAGACGAACGGAAAATTAATAGTTGAAGCAATGCCGGTGTAACACGAGAAAATAACACCCACGAGATTTTTTCTCCGGAGTAAAAATGTCGTACGAAAATTGTACTCCCTTCACGAAAAACTAACTCCCCCATAACACGAGAAAATTACTCCCCAAGACAGGTGAGTTCCGAGTAAACATTTCGTACAAAAATGTTACTCCCCTGACGAATAAATAACGAATAAATTACTTCACCCCAACACCAGCAATTTAACTTCCCATGCCAGGTGTACGAAATTTTTACTCCCTTGTCCCCTGTTAGTCTTGGTGGTGGAAGGGGTGGAGGGAGGGTAACGCGACATTCGTGTGCGCGAGATCACTTATTGGCATTATCCCTTCGCCCGCATCCCGTTTTTGCGAACGAGATTTTTACTGGAAGTAAAACAAATGGGGAGTAAAAATTCCGTGGAGGGAGTAATTTTGTCATGCCTTGGGGAGTTCTTTTCTCGTACGAAAGGTGTACTCGGAGTAAGAATTTCGTACGAAATTTTTACTCCGGAGTACATTTTTCGTGGAGTTAAATTGTCGTGTTACACCGGCATTGACAAATGATGTTATTTGATCCAGTCTCAGATTGAGCGTACGTGGCCTTTGGCAAAGATCCATGTTTGGATAGGTACGCGCTCTAATGTCTGTTGTCTTTTTAACTTTTAGTAGTTGGCTGCACAATTTTACGCGGTCAAGTACATGTAAACTTGATCCAGTGTCAAAATCGACCTCGATGCAGTTTGAATGAACAACTACCCTGGGAGATAACGCTTTCAACAAGTTGCATTTATTCAACGTTGAATTTAGGACACGAAGCTTTTTCAGTTCGCACACTCAGGCATAAAACGCATTTTCTGCTGTGTGTTTTTTTTAATTTAATTTTTAATTTTTAGTGTGCCTTTCATTCCTCATCTTTTTTCTTTCGACTTTGACCATCTCCCTACCAGAGTTCGAAATTAAGATTCTGTTTTCATGATTTAAATTTTTTTAAATTTTTATTTTTTAAACTTATTCAGCCACAAATATAAACATATTCTACATACATAAAAAGCAAATAAGCCTACAAAACCGCTCCAGTCCAACCATATTCCGCGTACACAATCATTACTTCCATCCCCATTTTGAAATATCGCAACAACAGACTTCCAGATATATAACACGGTCATATCATGTGTTCTCTGTTTGCATGTTTGTCCAGTGTCTTGTCCCCACATAAAGCATATTAACTCTACCTGTCCCAAGATAGGCCAAATGGTTCTAAGAGGACATTAAAATTAATTATCATCATCACCAGAGTTCGCGTTCAACGCATACTGAGCACTTTTTGTTATTTGTCTCACTTGTATTTGTTTGTCTGTCCCCAAAGAAGACCATTGGGTCGACGTACTTGTGAATTTTTCTTTTTGTCAAAAAATAAATTGTCAAAATTTAGGCTAACCTTTCTCGTTTTTGTTGGGGTTTATATTTTGGATTTTGGAACTTTGGAAGTCTATCTGTGTTTTTTTTCTTTCTGTTTTTTTTCTTCTTCTGTGTGTGTGTGTGTGTGTGTGTGTGTGTGTGTGTGTGTGTGTGTATGTGTGTGTGTGTGTGTGTGTGTGTGTGTGTGTGTGTGTGTTCCGATGACTCTGGAAGCCCGTCACACGAGGTAATGTTGGTTTTCTTTGTTGCTGCCGTAACAAGCCTTTTTTTGTTTAAGGGACTGTGTTGTTAGCCCAGTGCCCAACCCCCAACCTGGAGGACCAGTGGACTGTGTTGTTAGCCCAGTGCCCAACCCCCAACCTGGAGGACCAGTGGACTGTGTTGTTAGCCCAGTGCCCAACCCCCAACCTGGAGGACCAGTGGACTGTGTTGTTAGCCCAGTGCCCAACCCCTAACCTGGAGGACCAGTGGATTGCGCTTTGTCAGACCTCTACCCTCTGTGTTTGTGTGTGTGTGTGTGTGTGTGTGTGTGTGTGTGTGTGTGTGTGTGTGTGTGTGTGTTAGTTATTCTTCATTTTCTCGATTCATTATTTCCTTTGTTCCTTTCAGGTGCTTGGAGCGAGCTTTGACTATAGAACTCTCCATGGATATATTACCACATGAAGGAGACGCGCCACAGCTTTCACGATGATTAACTCACTGACATGCAAGATGTGAACTCACAATCCCCGGATGCAACTGCTTTCAGTTCTGAGTTTAACGATGATTCTTTAAATTTTTTTCTAAAGGGACACAAATAAAATTAAAGTTAATGTGTACTTTAAGGAACTGCGCATGAAATCACCAGATGATGATCTGAGCAGAACGAATCTCGTGTTGTGAGTTTCGTTGCCAACGAATGATTTCTGCTCAAGTTTGAGGAGAATGTTGAAGTAGGAATAAGAACAAGACATTTTTGTGTGTGATATATTCTCGTAGATCATCAACTGGAAACAGCGAAATACAACTGATGTGGCAGTGCTGTGCATCAGTTGTGTGATACTATAAGGTATCTATGTATGAAGCCTTTGCGAGCAAAGCATATTGAATAACCTGGAACATTATGATACATCCTGTGTGAAACACGTGTCTTGTGCGAAACTCTACCTCACGTCTTGTGCGAAACTCTACCTCAAGTCTTGTGCGAAACTCTACCTCAAGTCTTGTGCAAAACTATACCTCACGTCTTGTGCGAAACTATACCTCACGTCTTGTGCGAAACTATACCTCAAGTCAGCTTTGTATTCTTCGTCAAGAGATCATCATGGGAGCGCGGTCTTGCCTGAGGAGGTTCTGGGAGTCCAAGACACTGTGGCTTTCCTTCCTCATTCCATTGGCTGCTCTGCCACTTCCGCTCTGCTATCCCAACAGCGTAAGCATCTTGCGATTTTGTTTGTCTATAGTCCATCGGACTGATTCTTTTTCTGTGTGTGTGTGTGTGTGTGTGTGTGTGTGTGTGTGTGTGTGTGTGTGTGTGTGTGTGTGTGTGTGTACGTGTGTGTGTGTGTGTGTGTGTGTGTGTAGTGTTTGTGTGTTTATGTGTGTGTTTGCGCGCGTTTGTGTGTGTGTGTGTGTGTGTGTGTGTGTGTGTGTGCGTAAGTGTGTCTGCCTGCGTGCGTGCTTACATACGTGACGTGCGTGAGTGTGTGTGTATTTGTGTTTCTTTTGTAAATCGAGTCCGTCTGAAACTGCTGTTTTGGATAAAAAGATTTTTTCTTTAACAACCAAGGCCACTTAATTCACAAACAATCCCAGTTAATGTATGTACAACTTATCAGTAAACGCAGGCTAGAGAGACTGGCGTTTGTTAACAGAGAGTTTCGGCATGGCGCATTTTTGTAAGGAGTATCTGATGGTGTGGGGGTTGGGGTAAGTATTGTTATTGGCGCCTGCTTCAAATATATAACAGACATGTACATTAATACCAAATTATCGCTTATTGAGATGTATTTTAATTGAACGCGCGCGTGGATAACAAATGAAGGGTGGGGGAAAAGTGTCTTAATTAATACGATTTTATTGCCAAACAGCACTTGCACTTGTAAGTATACACTTCACTCAGTAGATAGTGCTTAGGCCCCCCCCCCAAAAAAAAAAAAAATAGTCTGTTTACAGTATCCCGACCGACCCTATTTTTTCGCGCGACCCTAGACTTTTTTGGGGCATTTGGGAAAGAAAAAAAATAATAAAAAGTCTGTTTTTTGGCAAAATAACAGAAAAATGTTTTTTGGAGGAAAAAAAAAATCCCGACCTACCGACCCCATTTTTTTGGGCCTATGTTACCGTAAACAGACTAATTTTTCTTGTTGGCCTTATCTCTGTGTGGCTGTGTCCATCTTTCTGGTTGTATTACACAAACACGTGTGCATGGGTCAGACTCATGCACATACAGATACTGGTTTCACACACACAGAGACACACGGACACACAAACACACACACACACACACACACACGAACGCACGCGTAGGCATGCATGCATACATGCACGCACGAACGAACCTACACATACACCCGCACATACGAACACACACACACACACACACACACACACACACACACACACACACACACACACGAACGCACGCGCGCGTAGGCAATACAATACAATACAATACAATAACTTTATTAATCTCTAAAAGAGAAATTACATTGCTGAGCGTTTGTGTCCGTAATAATAACATACATAACACATTCACAATAAACATTTGTTCTTTGTCCTGAGAAAATATAGCACATTGGTTATCACATAAGAAAGTATATTAAAAATAAATTAACATGCATTCACCATCAACAATGCACAAAAGAAAGTCAGCACCTTGCCGGTTATCACATGTTGTCTAAGATTAAGAGAGTAGAATGCAAAACAAAATCAACAATACTGAAACAATACAGAAACACTGACCCCGTGCATCAGAGCGACAACACCAGCATCTAACGAACCTACACACACACCCGCACCTACGAACGGAACGCATGCCATTACGCATGCACGCAAGCACACACACAGACACACTGTGACATACAAGGAAACAGTCAGACAGACAAACAGACGCACGCATATGCACACACACACACAAAACACACACACACACACGCACACACGCACACACACACACACACACACAAACACACACACACACACACACACACACACACACACACACACATGGATACAAACGCACGTGTCAGGGACGAATTTTATTTTAACTTTGCCAGAGTGTATAGGAAAATAACTTTTACTTCTGCGTCTTCTTTCATCTTCTGCTCTGGGTGACACAAAAACAAGCAACTACATGAACGCAAACAAAAAAGCGAGCAATATTCATATATGTATGAAGAAAAAACAATAGAGAAGAGGCGAAAACATAAAGTAGAGCACACGGTATATTACTTCTTAAGTGCAGAATATACCTGCGCAGTTTCAGCGGCACAGACGACGCACTGCATATTATTGATGCTGCGATAGGGATTATGACGAGTACATGGCCTGTTTTCTTTTCATGCAACGTGTAGCGGGCTGGGATAGTCTGCAGTGCGTCGTCTGTCCTGCTGAAGTTACATAGGTGAGCGCCAGGCCTTACTGACTGCAAAGCGTCAACAAACACTGCATGATGTGCACAACAGACGTGTACCAACTAACTGATCGACTACTATAATCACACGTCCTATTTTTTAAAAAAAGAAAGAGTGTGGGGGGAGGGGGGAGGAGAGGGGGAGGGGGGCGAACGACGTGGTGTATTTATAACTGCGGCGCCACCACCACCAAAACCAACAACAACAACAATGCCACTAACAACGACAAAATAAAGCGTGCAGCTTACCTTGTAGCATTGAAAAAGAACCACAACAAAAAGCACGCACATGCACAAACTTACACGCAAATAAGTAGAGGTTACATGCCGAGTCTCAGTGATTATTAAAAATAATGGTCGAAGTTAGCGGATCATGAAAAATGCGAGCTTTAGCGAGCTTTTTCATGACCGCGAACTGAGACCATTATTTTTTATAATCACTGAGACGAGGTGTGTAACCTCTTTATTCCTCCTTTCTTCAGTTATTCAAAGAAAAGAGGAGTTTTTTTTGCGAAAGTTTGATCGAATCCTATTCTCTCAACCAGTCAACCTGCGCAGGCGATCGATTAATGCGCGGTTGTATAGTTCCGTGCAAATCATTCCATTCTGTTAACACTTCTTGTCAGTTTTCCTATTTTGGGCTAAAATCAAGTACACAGATATGCTGTTATTCTGCTGTGGCGGCAAAGGCAGATATTGTGTGTTCTGTATATATGTTTTGGTATCGCTTAGGATAATGTTTTTTCGTCAAATGGGACTAGCAGACGAACTTTTGCACCCGTGTTCCAACGTTAAAAACTGTATGAAGTTCAGTTTTCTGGGGAAAATAGTGTATGAAACCCCTTTATGTTGTTTAAATTGATGAGATGTGTGCATTTGGTTGCGTGTGATCTGTTTATTAAATGAAATATTGTTGAAAACTGACCGTCGGATTGCAGTCTGTTGTCGAAGGAACTGAGTGAAAAGAAGGGGAACTACTCTTGTCGCTAGACAAAGTATGAGTTACTTGCCTTGGGAAATTGCTTGTGATGAACGGTTTGAGCACGGCAAATCTAGATTCAGAAAACAACCGAACTCATGGATTTTATATGGAGATTCATGTGTTCAGGCCTGTAGTTGTTAATTTAAATGCGGTATGTTTGTATTGTTTGCTCCAGAGATGTATACTTCGTACATTAGAGCGTTCGGAACTTTTCAGTCGCAAAAAGTAGTACCGAAACAGAACAACCTCTCAACCCATTGCACTATCGAGGATTCAGGCTGTTGCTGGGTCGTTATTTGTTTGGTTGCTGGGTCATTATCGAAAAATAACTACCCCTACAAGTTTACAGAGGTAAAGAAGCAGAGGGGGGAATAATGTTGAATTCTGTCACTGTAAAAGCATAACTTCACAGTCATGAGGATAACAAACACCTTCATCACATACAGTTCAACTTGACGTACAGTAAGGAATTCGGTCAAACGTACAATTTACGGTTTCGCGAATCTGTCCCCTTAAATTTCTGCCACCTTTCAATCTTGTCATGTCCCAAAACAAAAACTGGGTTTTTGTGAATCGCAGTATAACACGGTATGTTCCACAGCAGTCCAAACATCTTATTGTTTGCTTTGAGTCCCCTTATCTCACGACAACAGGTACAAGTACTAGCTTCCTGTGTAAACAAATCGACTCGCCATTTCCGATTCAGATCTTGCTTTTTTTTGCTTTTTCTTGTTTTGAAAAAACGGATAAGACTTTGACTTTGACAACCCCTGTTGTTTTCTGTGCGGAGTGGGAATTCCTTTTGATGAATTAATTTCTCAACGGGAAAACATTCTCATTAGCACAGCAAGCAGGTAGTTTTGGGATCTGTGCCGAGGGGGGACTGTGGCTTTACGCGATGCTGGGAAGAGAACAGTACGGAAGCAGCCAAAACACGCATATTTATAGAAACATGTTTTACGCCTGTTTGAGGAGGCAGGTTTTTCGTTTGTTTTGTTTTTGTTGTTGTAGAGGAATATGTCGTTAAAACTAAAAGTGCACAATTCTGTGTGTGAGACAAAACCAAGAACATCAAGAACATTACTGCTGCTTGCTTGGGGATTAGGGAAGAGGGGGGGGGGGGCGTGACAAGTAGGGTGTGTGCTATAACAAGCAACTGAGAAGGCGAAGTCCCAACATCCCTCCCTGGAGCGTCTGTAAAATCGGTAGTTCTGGCAGCGGAACGAAATTCTGATGTGGATAGAGCAGTTGAGCCTGGACAGGGCGGTGAGAGAGAACAACTGCACAAGGAACAGGTTTTAGGACAGCCAAAAAAACAAAAAACAAAAAAAAGAAGGCAAAGTACATGAACATGACTGTCTGCTCCAGATTGTGACGCTTTGTTCCCGCCGAACACTTGACCTCAATGTCCAAAATGGAGATACAAACAAATTCACTAGCCTTGTTTTTGTGTGTAATGCGACAGGGGGGTATTCCAGTGATCTGCTGATAAGGCTGTGATATAAATTGTGAACACGACCGGGTCGGATACTTTCTTCACTTGTTGTATTGTATTATGATACCAAGGAGTTGACAGCTGTATTTTGTGTGTGTCTCCTATTACACGTGTCCAGTTTAAAAGCCTTCTATGTCCACAAGCCCGTTTTGTTTTTAATTAAACCTGTACTCAATAACAATTACTCAGACACCACCATCTCTCTCTCTCTCTTTTTTTTTCTCTCTCTCTCTCTTTCTCTCTCTCACACTCTCTCTCTCTCTCTCTCTCTCTCTCTCTCTCTCTCTCTCTCTCTCTCTCTCTCTCTCTCTCTCTCTCTCTCGTACACCCCTTACCTATTCGCAAACCTTCACCCATATAAATGTATGTCAAATGTATGGAAAAAAAGAGTCCAACCGGAGGGAAAAAACCCAGCTGTAGTGCAGCTGTCAGAAGTGCATCAGACTAGCAGTATTCACTCACTTGTGCAGCGGTTTATATACCACGAGCTCACTCTTTTTTTTTTCATTAGCCCACGGATGTTTTTGAGATCGCAGAAGTGACTTATTTTTGCTTAAAAACATTTTCCCCAATCACGGATTTTTACTTCCAAGTGTAAAATAAACATTTGTGCCGATTTGGCCCACGAGGGTACTCGTCTAAAGAAGCGAACGAGAAGAAGAAGAAGACGATTGGTTTAAACTGTCAGTGTTTGTTCCTCTCCGAAGAAGAACTGCTTTCTGCAACTCATCTGTGTGCTCGCCACTCGGAGGTAGCTCTGAAAGTCTAGTCTGGAGGCGTAGAGTCTGGAACAGTGAGGGCACTGGACATCTGTTGTTGTGGTCACTGCTGGCGCTGTGGCGTTGCTTTCTTGACTGGATTCAACTATTCTGTGGACATCGACTGTGTTGTTGTCAAAGCCTTACATATATCCGAGAATAAAACTCCACGCGGCGCGTTACGACAGTTATACTCAAAAGCAGGGACTCGCGTTTAGCGTAGCCATATGGTTATGTTAGGCGCGTTTGATCGATCTGCGCGATCGCGCGATCGCGCTGCGCGTTTGGTGGATCAATCAAACGCGCACACATCGATCGATGTGTGCGCATTTGATCGATGCAAAGAATAGGCTACAAAGAATACAAGAATCGTTAAAACGCGCAGCT
>NC_090253.1:16232157-16247157 GCF_037325665.1 Littorina saxatilis | reverse complement strand
TAAGTTTTCTAATGACATGATAGTGGCCATTTTGCAGCCGTCTGTGATTTGAGATTCCATTTCATGCAGTTTACCGAAACTACGGTTTATGTGAGAGTGCGCATGCGCTAGGCTAGCCATACCCGTATGTGTTATGGCGGCCATGGGCAGCATGTGGGAATTTTCGGCATAAAAAACTTCATTTTCATCCGGAAATCGACGTAACCTGTTGTGTTTTGTGTGTGAAATTGTTTGTTTCTGCTGGACAAAGTAAGTGCTTTATCCTTTATCGTGCCGAGTTCGAAAAAACCGCGAGTCGCGATGACAGAGAAACAAGTAGAGTTGGAACTCGATTCGGACTCAGAATTGAATGACTTGATCCACGCACCCGACACGGGTGGAAAGGAAAAACCACAAACAGTCACTCTACCAATCTCGGATTGGGAAAAGATGAAGAGTCAAAATGAGAAAATTTTGAAGTTTCTAACTATGGTGGTAGACAAAGATGGCGACTCGCCCCAAACGAAACAATCGAAAAAGAGAAAACGTGAAGTCAGTGATGACGAACAATCTGTGGAGACTGGGGATGATTTCGATCACCTTCTTGAAGAAATGTGTAAAACTCAAGCATCAGAATCTCGACCCGAGGCTGAACTGAGCGACCCCAATGAGAGTGAAATTATGAATGAACTGGAGCAAGATTTTGACATTTCTGAGACTCTTGGTGATGAAGTTGCAGATCGAATTGCAAAACTTGTATCAGTGATGGCAAAGGGTCAGATGACCGAAGAAAAGATGAAGCAAAAAGAAAGAGAGTTTAAACGCCCAAAGAACATTGAGACAGGCGTCCCAAAAGTGAATCCCGAAATCTGGGGTTTGATGGAACACAGTGCCAAAACGTATGACTTAAAATCACAACGTCAACAGAAGTTATTGTACACGGCCAACAATGCTCTTGTTGTGGCCTGGGATGTGTCCCTAAAAATGGGGGTTGCCAATGAGGAACAAAAAAAGCTGATCAAAACAATTGCTGAGGCAAGTGGGCTGATACTGAAAACAGCGTATGACATGTCACTGGACAGAAGAGCAAAAATACTGTCTGGACAAAATGTGAACAAGAAATACAGAAAACTGGCATCTTCAAACATACCAGTCACTCAGTGGCTATTTGGGGATGATCTCAAGTCAGCGTGTGCTGATATTGACTGTACAACCAAACTTGGACTTGCCTTTACTCAATCAAGTAGAGGGCAAAAATATTTCCCATCCCGTCAGTATGCACCAAAAAACTCCGAATGGAGAGGAAGAGGAAGGTGGAACTGGAAGAGAGGAGCTCAGTTCAGGGGGAGAGGGAGAAGTCAAGGGAGACCATTCTTCTCCGGCACGACAAGCAGGCAAGCAGAGTAGACAACAAAGAGGTATGTGAAATAAAGAATGCCACATTTGAAGCAGGTAAACTGAAACATTTTGTTCATAATTGGAAGAAATTGACATCTGATTCCTTTATTCTAGATATGGTACAGGGAACAGAAATTCCTTTGAGTGAAGACATTGAGAAGGTGCAAACTCAGCATGAGGCCAAAAATCAAGTTCCTGGTCACTTATTTCAGATAATGGATGCAGAAGTAGAACATCTATTGAGTATGCATGTCATTGAGCCATCAAAACCAGAAGAAAATGAGGTGGTTTCACCTATTTTTCTTGTTGAAAAGCCAGATGGGTCACATCGGCTTATTTTGAACTTGAAAAGATTCAATGAATCCGTTGAGTACGAACATTTTAAAATGGATAACTTGTCAACTGCTACACAAATGATGACTAAAGACTGTTATATGGCCTCAGTTGATCTTAGACACGCTTACTATTCAGTTCCTGTCAAACATCAGTTCAGAAAATTTCTAAAATTCAGATGGCGTGAACAAATGTTTCAGTATACATGCTTTCCAAATGGTTTGAGTAACTGTCCAAGGTACTTCACAAAGCTGCTAAAACCAGTGTATGCAAAGTTGAGGGCACAAGGTTTTCTGTCTACCTCATACATTGATGATTGTTATTTACAGGCAGACACAGTTGAAGAATGTGAAGTGAATGTCAGTGAGACAGTAAAACTCTTTGAATCTCTTGGTTTCACAATACATGATGACAAATCTGTTCTCAATCCAAGCAAACGGTTAAAATACCTTGGGTTTTGGTTGAATTCTGAAGATATGACTGTATCACTTCCAGAGCAAAAAAGGCAGAATATAAAGGCAGCCTGTTACAGACTCAAGGGAAAGAAAAGAATCAGAATCAGAGAACTGGCTCAAGTCATTGGAATGTTGGTTGCCACTTTTCCTGCTAATAGGTGGGGACCTCTGTATTTCAGACAGTTAGAAAAAGACAAGTCTGATGCCCTTAAAGTAGCAAAAGGAAATTTTGAGTCTTTAGCTAATCTATCTGACAATGCTTGTTCAGAGTTAGACTGGTGGATTGAGAACATTGATGAGTCATACCATACAGTGCAAAATGCATGCCATGACATAACAATCCAGACTGATGCTTCTTCTACAGGAGGTTGGGGCGCAGTGTGTGGAGACCTGAAAACAGGGGGACGATGGTCAATGAATGAAAGAGCTTTTCATATAAATGTGCTTGAATTACTGGCAATAGAATATGCACTGAAAAGTTTCAAAGCAAAACTCACAGGGAGACATGTCTTGGTGTTATCAGATAACACTTGTGCTATTGCCTACATAAAGAATATGGGAGGATCACATTCACATGAATGTAATGCGTTGGCAAAAAGAATCTGGATTTGGTGTAAAGATAATTTGATTTGGTTATCTGCTACACATATTCCTGGGAAATGTAACACTGAAGCAGATATGCAGTCACGTCAGTTCAATGACCGTACAGAATGGAAACTGAATGATGTTGTATTTCATAGGCTTAAAGAGACACTGCTGAATCCAGAAATTGATCTCTTTGCCTCAAGGTTGAATTTTCAGGTAAAACCTTTCATGTCATGGGGACATGATCCAGAAGCGTATGCAGTCGATGCATTTGAACACAACTGGTCAAAATGGCTGATATATGCATTTCCTCCTTTCAGTCTGATTCAAAGGGTGCTGATGCAGTGGAGGAGAGACCGGGCAGACGGCATGCTGATTGTTCCCCTGTGGCCAACAGCGGTGTGGTTTCCCCAGCTTCTGCGGTTGCTAGTCCAGGAACCTGTGATTCTTCCGAAAGGGAAACGTCTTCTGACTTTACCACACAGCAATGCAGCACATCCACTTCAGAGAAAACTACGTCTCCTGGCTTGTGTCTTATCAGGCAATCTCTCGAGACACGAGGCCTTCATGGAAAGACTCAAAGCATCATCTGTGCTTCATGGAGAAGTACAACCAAGAAACAATATGCCTGTTATCTTGCGAGATGGCGATCCTTTTGTGCTCAACGGTCAAGTGATCCCTTGCGTCCCTCTGTAAATCTAGTGTTAAGTTTTCTCACTGATCTCTTTGAAGCTGGATTAGGTTACAGTGCAATTAATACTGCCAGAAGTGCACTTTCTTCAGTTATTTTGATGTCAGATAAATCTACGATTGGTACTCATCCTTTGGTTGTGAGATTTTTGAAGGGAGTTTTTGAACTCAGGACACCAATGCCAAGGCATTCCAAGATATGGGATGTTGGTGATGTTTTGAAATACTTTAAGACTCTTCCAGACAATGCTCAGCTTTCATTGAAAGACATAACGCTGAAAGTATCGGCTTTACTTTTGTTGGCATCTGCTCAAAGGGTGCAAACGCTTCATTTGATGAACCTAGAATCTGTTTGTTTTTTAGAGAATAAATGTGTTATTTACATGTCAGAAAAGTTGAAACACACAAGACCTGGCTATCATCAGCAAAATTTAGATTTACCAGTATATACTGTGGATGAGCAAGTTTGTGTAGTCAAGTGCTTGAAAGAATACATTGAACGCACAAAGAAACTGAGAGTTGATCAGAGCGGTAAACTGTTGTTGTGTTACAAACCGCCTCATGAACCAGCATCAAGGGACACAATTTCTCGCTGGTTACGGACAGTATTAGCGAGAGCTGGATTGTCAAGTTATACACCACACAGCTTCAGATGTGCAGCGTCATCAGCAATGAAGAGGTCAGGTGTACCTCTTGGTGATATTCTCAAAGCAGCTGGTTGGACCAATGCAAAAACATTCAAACAATTCTATGACAAACCATTGCAGAGTCAGATGAAAAAGAACACAATCTTGAATTACTATGGAAAGAAAAGTGTGTAGACAAGTACTGTTGTGAAAGAAAACTTTATTGATGCAAAAAAGCATTGATGAATTTATTATTTGATGCACAAATGTCACAGAAAAAGGGTGAAATAATGTGTACAGTTGTAAAAGAAAACTTTCTTGATGCAGAAAGCATTAATGGTTTTGTTTTTTGATAAAAAAGTGTCATTGATTTGAAATGTGCAGTAGATTGTTTCGAGTATTCTGAATATACTCATACCTCTGCTACTTTTAGAATTAATAAAGTTATCAGAACAAGAAACATTTATCTTCTAAAATGTGAGTGAATCAATGAATGTTGAAATGGAAGTTTGACAACAACAACTTTGAAGTCTCACATAAACCGTAGTTTCGGTAAACTGCATGAAATGGAATTCAAAACATAAACGAGTACTTACCAAGTCGAAGTTTGTGTAGAATTCCATGATGCAGTTTACAGGAACGGAGGGATATGTGCCCTCCCTCAATAAAACCCACCCTCTGTTTACAACTTAACTTTTGTTGTTGTAAAACTTTGTAGATCATCAAAGATATGGTTTACGCTTTGATGATCTATGCTGTAAAATATGGCTAGCCTAGCGCATGCGCACTCTCACATATCCCTCCGTTCCTGTAAACTGCATCATGGAATTCTACACAAACTTCGACTTGGTAAGTACTCGTTTATGTTTTGAATTATATATATGTCTCTTGATCAAAGTGGAAACAGACTAGCTCTCTTTGGTTTCTGGACTCGCTGGAAACAATATTTCCGGACATGATGTCCCTGTTGGTAGTTCACATAGTGATTTAAGGCGACAGTGACCACTACAGAAGTTTTTTTTTACCATCGTCATTTCACATAATTATTTCATTGGTCTCGATGTTTTTCCCTCCGGAACTGCTTGTGTTTATTTTGCACTTGTAATTTCATAGTTTAACAAATTTATCAACCGTGTCAGCTATGATTTTGCCTTTTGGGATAAGATTGTTTTACTTTCTGATTAGTCCTACGCTACAGAAACATTTTCTGCAGAGTTGTGAGTGACAGGTTATTTGTCCAAACCGACTCTTGCTTTGCCTCTAAGATACATTCGTGAGGGTGATGTTGCAGTTTTGTACACTATGTCTCCTTCTTCTTCTTCTTCTGCGTTCGTGGGCTGAAACTTCCACGTACACTCGTGTTTTTGCACGAGTGGAATTTTACGTGTATGACCGTTTTTTACCCCGCCATTTAGGCAGCCATACTCCGCTTTCAGAGGAAGCATGCTGGGTATTTTCGTGTTTCTATAACCCACCGAACTCTGACATGGATTACAGGATCTTTTCCGTGCGCACTTGATCTTGTGCTTGCGTGTACACAGGAAGGGGGTTAAGTCACTAGCAGGTCTGCACATAAGTTGACCTAGGAGATCGGAAAAATCTCCACACTTAACCTACCAGGCGGCCGCGGCCGGGATTCGAACCCTTGACCTTCCGATTAAGAGGCCGACGTCTTACCACCCCGCCACAGCCGTGCCCGAGATTGGGTCATTTTACATAATAAATCCTGAATCCTCAACAGCATTGTGGTTGCATTTCTACGGGAGATTTTAGAAGCGGTTCAGCAAAACACAAGCAAGAACTTGATAGTTTTTAATTGTCAGATTGTAATCTTCTTTTTTCATCGGGAACGATCCATTTGCTCTCTGAACGGAGTATAACGATAAACTGACTGTATGTAGTTTAAACTCTCTCTCTGTCTGCCTTTTTCTCTGTGTGTCTCTTTTTCTGTCTCTCCCTCTCTCTCTCTTTCCTTTCACCCCCCCCCCCCTCCCTTTTATAAGGTTGTCGCACGAGTATGTATGTGTTGTGTGTGTGTGTGTGTGTGTGTGTGTGTTTCTATATATATATATATATGTGCGTTCGTGCGCATGACTGAGTGTGTGTGTGTGTGTGTGTGTGTGTGTGTGCGCGCTTGCGTGTTTGTGTGTGTGTGTGTGTGTGTGTCTATGTGTGTCTTTGTGTGTGCGTGCGCGCGCGCGTATGTGTATACGTTTGTTTCCCTGAGTCTACAGTGTGTGTAAATAAACTTGCATTGATGCGGGAGTACTTTAAGTGCACGCGCATGCATGTGTCACTGTGACCTCAAAAGTCCAGGCGTCAAGGACTTTAGTAGTGCAGAAAATTGGGTCAAAAAAAAGGAGGGAAATAATCTGTGTAAGTAGTGCAGTAAACACAACATTTGCTTTATGGGGAGCATTAACCCTGTATGCATTGCTCGTGCACGGAAAAGAGTAAGGCCCTCTTAAAGACTCGTTGCGAAGAAAAGTAAGACAAAATAATGACATAACCTTGCGATTGCGCCAGATTTTTTTTCTTCAAATTTTTGTTGGGGTGGGTGGGTGGGGAGGGAGTCCCGGGGAAGGAGTAAGACGGTGGTAGGAAAGGGAATAGGGGGTGGGAGTGCAAGTGCATACAGTCATCATGTGTGAAAAGAGGAATGCAAACAATTGTTGAACATTCTTTCTTCGGTTCCACTGCTATCTGCTTCGACACGAAGATAAACTTACTTTCTGCATCTGTGATACTTACAATATAATTATATGAAAACTGGGGTAATTTTGATTGACACTGTACTCTCATTGGTGAAATTATAGTTACCAATAAGAACACAATGCAGTCTCATAGTGTGTGTCAGTGTGTGTGTGTGTGTGTGTCAGTGTGTGTGTGTGTGTGTGTGTGTGTGTGTGTGTGTGACGTCATATCCGGCATTTTGTAAAAGTTGAGGCGGCACTGTCACGCCCTCATTTTTCAATAAAATTGATTCAAATTTTGGCCAAGCAATCTTCGACGAAGGCCGGACTTTGGTATTGCATTTCAGCTTGGAGCCTTAAAAATTAATTAATGACTTTGGTCATTAAAAATCTGAAAATTGTAATAAAATTATTTTTTTTATAAAACGATCCCAAATTACGTTTATCGTATTCTTCATCATTTTCTAATTCCAAAAACATATACATATGTTATATTCAGATTAAAAACAAGCTGTGAAAATTAAAAATATAAAAATTATGATTAAAATTAAATTTCCGAAATCGATTTAAAAACAATTTCATCTTATTCCTTGTCGGTTCCTGATTCCTGATATGTTTGGATTAAAAACACGTTCAGAAAGTTAAAAAGAATAGAGATATAGAAAAGCGTGCTATTCTCCTCAGCGCAACCGCTACCGCGCTTTTCTGGATTGTTAATTTCACTGCCTTTGCCACGAGCGGTGGACAGACGATGCTACGAGTGTACGGTCTTGCGGAAAAAATGCAATGCGTTCAGTTTCATTCTGTGAGTTCGACAGCTTGACTAAATGTTGTTATTTCGCCTTACGCGACTTGTTATTAGTGCGTTCGTCTGTCTGCCACTGATCTGTCTCTCTGTCACTCTATCTGTCTGTCGATCTGTCTCTCTGTCTATGTCTGTCTGTCGATCTGTCTCTCTGTCTATGTCTGTCTGTCAGTCTGAATCTTTTTATCTGTCAGTCTACATGCATTTAAATGCATGTGAGAGAGCACATACTATAGGTGTCTGCAACAACAACAAAATTCACACTAACACCTCACATTCACCTTTCGTTTCAGGTGTCAAGATGCGGCTATTGCGTCATCGTGATGGGCTTCTTCTGGGTGACGGAGCTCATTCCGTTACCTGTGACGTCACTCTTTCCAGTGTTCCTCTTCCCCATGTTTGGCATCATGACGGCCAAGCAAGTGTGCATGAGTTACGTCAAGGTAGGTCATCTCCAAGACCTTTTTGTTTTCCATTTTCATTACATCTGTCTTCTCTACAGTGGAACCTGCCCTGGCGACCATCTCTCAGAAACGGCCATCTCTCAAAAACGACCATCTCTCAGAAACGGCCATCTCTCAAAAACGACCATCTCTCAAAAACGACCACCTTTCAAAAACGACCACCTCTCAAAAACGACCACCTTTCAAAAACGACCACCTCTCAAAAACGACCATCTCTCAGAAACGGCCATCTCTCAAAAACGACCACCTTTCCAAAACGACCACCTTTCAAAAACGACCACCTTTCAAAAACGACCATCTCTCAAAAACGACCATCTCTCAGAAACGACCATCTCTCAGAAACGACCATCTTTCAAAAACGACCACCTTTCAAAACCGACCACCCCAAGGGACCCCCGAAAAACATTTCCCTCAGTATTATTCACTTTTCCGGAGCGACCACCTGCCCATAACAAACTTCTTTTTTCGGCCTCTTCTGTGGTCGCTACAGTTTTACTGTAAGTACACCCATGTTACACCCATTTTCGGTTCGCTGCCAGAGATTTGTTGGATTTTTGGAAAAGTATGAGAGACTTTACAGTTTTTGCGTATATTACAGATCGTTGCACATTGATTTGGGTTGCAGTAATGGTGTTTGTTAATTTCAATTTCAATTGTGTATATAGTTGTGTTTGATGTTTGAACACTACTTTCCTAAAAATGTACGTTTAGACATGTTCTGAGGACAGTCTTAGATGCGTGAAATACAATGTTTCATGTTAATAGAAAAAAAGGTTTTTGAAAGGTTGTTATTGCAGAACACACTGTTGGTGTTCTTGGGAAGAGCACTGATGGTAATTGTCATAGTGCGCTAGTACTATCACAAAAGTCAACTCTCTGCAGTTGCTCTCACCAGAAAGTTCTCTGTGTTGCAGGACACGCTGATGCTGTTCCTAGGCAGTCTGGTGGTGGCTGTCGCTGTGGAGCGCTGGAACCTTCACAAGAGACTCGCGCTCAGGACGCTGACTCTCGTGGGGCCTCAGCCAAAATGGTTTGTCATCTTTTTTACGACAATTCATTCATAACCAGCTGGGTAACAAAAAACACTGTTCCTATGTGACAATTCCAAGTTGCCAATGGTTTTGAGCTTCAGTTGTGAGACGTGGATTGTCAAAGTAAAAGCCAATCAGGTGGTTTGCTTGATTTGTGGAACCATCGCGGCTTTGGATTCGTGTTATTCTGTTCAGACTGCACTTTGTCATTTTCCGATTTTTGGGAATAACATATTGAAACAAATCGGGGTAATGCTTTTATGCAGGTCATGATTTTATGATAATCTGTCTGACGAAATGTTCTGCGGTCATCGCAAAAACAGCAAAAATATTTCGGCTAACAATCTCAGATCTGGCCAGGCTAAAACCATCCCTCCACTTGGACACATACCAAAAATTAGAAGCCTGGGTGTTCTCTTTGTAGAGTGGGACATTTTCGATGAATTCGTTTTGAAAAAGCCACCAGTGGCCTTTTGAGAATTAAACTCATCACAAATTGCAACTCCTTACAGAAAGCAGTCAGAGTGCTGAATGTTGGTATGTGTCAAAGTCGAGGGATGGTCTTATCCAAAGTAAAACCCTGACCAGATCTGAGATGGCGAGCCGAACTGTTTTCACGGGAAGGAGTGTGCCTTTAATGATATACGATACCGATCGATACATGCACAGCCTGACAGGGATCCTACGCGTAATTTCCCCCTGCTGATAATTATGACAAAGTCATCGAGACAAACCTCGTTATAGAAATTCTTTCTCGGTTTCCGAGAGACGCAACAGAATGTTTACGTGACGCCATTATTCGCATTATGACGTCTTCGTGGACGTTGTTTCGCTTTTGACGTCAGATTGGGCGAAAAAGAGACGTCTTAGTTGGTTTAATCGGTGTGGTTTGTCTTTAAATGAGCGAGTGACTTTTATCCCCATTTGGTTGTGATGATGTCGTTGTGTAGGTTGATGCTGGGCATCATGTTTCCCTGCTGGTTCCTGTCCATGTGGATGAGCAACACGGCCACCACCGCCATGATGATGCCAATCGTCATCGCCATCTTGGATCAGATTCGCGACTCCAAGCTGCCGCGTGAGTAGTGTGACGTCGTTTCCTAGCTGTCACGTGATGCGTTGGTGTATTATGATTGTTATGATTTAAGCTTATTTCATCTCAGTTCGTTTTGTTACATTTAGTCAAGTTTTGACTAAATAATTAACATAGAGGGGGGAATCGAGACGAGGGTCGTGGTGTATGTGTGTGTGTGTGTGTGTGTGTGTGTGTGTGTGTGTGTGTGTGTGTGTGTGTGTGTGTGTGTGTGTGTGTGTGTGTAGAGCGATTCAGAGTAAACTACTAGACCGATCTGTATGAATTTTTTCATCAGAGTTCCTGGGTATGATATCCCCAGACGTTTTTTTTCATTTTTTCGATAAATGTCTTTGATGACGTCATATCCGGCATTTTGTAAAAGTTGAGGCGGCACTGTCACACCCTCATTTTTCAGTCAAACTGATCGAAAGTTTGGCCAAGCAATCTTCGACGAAGGCCGGACTTTGGGATTGCATTTCAGCTTGGAGGCTTAAAAATTAATTAATGACTTTGGTCATTAAAAATCTGAAAATTGTAATTAAAATTATTTTTTTATAAAATGATCCAAAATTACGTTTATCGTATTTTTCATCATTTTCTGATTCCAAAAACATATAATTATGTTATATTCGGATTAAAAACAAGCTCTGAAAATTAAAAATATAAAAATTAAGATTAAAATCAAATTTCCGAAATCGATTTAAAAACAATTTCATCTTATTCCTTTTCCGTTCCTGATTCCAAAAACATATAGATATGATATGTTTGGATTAAAAACACATTCAGAGAGTTAAAAAGAATAGAGATATAGAAAAGCGTGCTATCCTCCTCAGCGCTTTTCTGGATTGTTCATTTCACTGCCTTTGCCACGAGCGGTGGACAGACGATGCTACGAGTGTACAGTCTTGCGGAAAAAATGCAATGCGTTCAGTTTCATTCTGTGAGTTCGACTGAGCTTGACTAAATGTTGTATTTTCGCCTTACGCGACTTGTTTTGTTTTCTTTTTTTGGTTTGATCAACATTTCAAATATGTATTTGCTGTGCTAATTGTTAAAGAAAAAGATAATAATGCCATTTTAGTTTGCTAGCCACTTTCATTCCAGGGGTTGTTTTTTACAGTGTCGTAGTAAACGCCTGGTATCTCAGTTCATATATCGCTGGAATGTTGATCCACGAGTCACGGGTTCGAAATCGGGCCGGAACGGACACGGGTCAACTTTCTGTGCAGACTCACCCCCGGCCGTGTCACGACAGTGGCACGTTAAAGACCTCGGTCATTCTGCCTGAGGTGCAGGTGGCTGATTACACCTAAACACGCATGCGCCTAGATAACGCGAATCTTGTTGCTGCTAGCTTTTTTACCGGGAAGGAGCGACCCGAATTTCCAAGCAACACGTCATATAAGAGATTCTTCTTCTTCAGCGTTCCAGAATTGTCTGGTTACCTGTGAGCTCGTTTGCCCAATTGGGTTCCCCAAACTATACTCTGAGAGCATAGTCAGCTTCACTCCGCTTTCGTTGAGTAGGCATGCTGGGCATTTTCGTGTTTCCATAACCCACCGAACTCTGACATGGATTACAGGATCTTTTCCGTGCGCACTTGGTCTTGTGCTTGCGTGTACACACGAAGGGGGTTAAGTCACTAGCAGGTCTGCACATAAGTTGACCTAGGAGATCGGAAAAATCTCCACTCTTAACCCACCCAGGCGGCAGCAGAAGAACACAGAAGAAAAGAAAATTACCCTCTAACAGGAAAGGCTTTGTATTTTGGTCACTGACTGCTTTAACTCTGTCCACGTTGTTTTTAATATCAGCGTCATCCAGTGAGGATTCAGAGAATAACGAGGTGAAGATCATCATGGAGGACACTACCAAGCTCAACGGCGATGAAAAACGCCCCTTAGAGATGTGAGTATCTGTATGGCGACCTACTAGATCCACAATTTAGGATGCCAAAAAAACACATGACTATTGACTGTCTTCAATAAATAGAGGTTGTTTTATGGGCTGGGTCATGTAGGACACCACCAAACGCGATCAAAAGGCGATTAAAAACGGCCGATAGAGATGTAAGTATGGCGACGTATTAGCGCGTATCCAACTGGTAGCTTTAACAACAAAAATCATTAAACAATATATCACACTTCCATGGAAGGACCTAGGCTTTTGATTTGGGTATATATGTCAAAGTGGGGGGATGGTCGTATCCTCAACCACCCCCCACCCCCCCCCCCCCCCCCAAAAAAAAAACAAAAAAAACCCGGCAACAAAAATACTGGCAAGATCTCAGCTGAATTGTTAACACTCGAAGGACTGTACCTTTATGAATTGTAGTTTCTGAGAATGGAGCTCTGGCATTGCTTTTGTTTTTCCTTCCAGAGTAATTTCCAACCGAGCAGACGACGAAAAAGAGGACAAGGACTTCGTGAAGCTGGCCAAAGTGTTTTCTCTCTGTACAGCATTCTCGGCCAATATCGGTGGCATGGCCACTCTCACAGGCACCCCGCCCAACGTCATCTTCAAAGGCCTGGCTGATACGTAAGTGGGATGACGTCAAAGTGATGACGTCGATGTGTTTTTCTTTCACTGGCAAAGATGGGTACTGGCTGATACGTAAGTGGGATGACGTCATAGTGATGACGACGATGCGTTTTTCTTTCACTGGCAAGATGGTTATTGGCGGAGAGGTAAGTGTGATGACATCATAGTGATGCCGTCGATGCGTTTTTCTTTCGCTTGCATGATGGGTACTGGCTGATACTAAGTGTGATGACATCATAGTGATGCCTTTATTTTCTTTATTTGGTGTTTAACGTCGTTTTCAACCACGAAGGTTATATCGCGACGGATAGTGATGCCGTCGATGCGTTTTTCTTTCGCTTGCATGATGCCTACAATGGAGGGTTTAAGGGGCGTTGGTGAAGTTGATTGTTCAGCTTGTTCAGCAGGAGAAGGATGTCTGTCTCTCTCTCTCTGCCTTCCTATTTGTCTGCCTGTTTGTATGCATGACTGTCTGTCTGTTTGTCTACCTGTCTCAGTTTCTGTCTGTCTGTCTGCATGTCTGCCTTTATGTTCGTCTGTGTTAATTTCGAAAGATCAAGTCTAAAGATGTGTCCGTACTGTCATGATATCAGTCTGTTTGCCTGTGTGTCTCTGAGCGTGTATGCGTTATTCTGGTGATACGACCAAGATATGCTGCTGCTGCTGCTCCTGCCGATAATGATGATAATGATGATGATGATGCTGATGCTGATGATGATGATGATGATGATACCTGTGCAGGTTATACAATGCCTACGGTGCGAAGAACCCGGTCAATTTTGCCAACTGGTTGTTGATTGGTCTACCGCTGTCGTTCGTCTGCTTCATTTTCTGCTGGTTCTGGATGCAGCTGTATGGACAGGGCGTCAAGTGAGACAAATTTGCATTTTTGTTGATGGTGGTGGTGATTAGAGTGATGGTGCGTCTGTCCGTCTGTCTGTCTGTCTGTCTGTCTGTCTGTCTGTCTGTCAAATTTGCATTTTTGTTGATGGTGGTGGTGATTAGGGTGATGGTGCGTCTGTCCGTCTGTCTGTATGTCTGTGTGTCTGTCTGCCTGTCTGTCTGTCTGTCTGTCTGTCTGTCTCTCTCTCTCTCTCTCTCTCTCTCTCTCTCTCTTTCTCTGCATTTGTATGCATGCGTGTGTGTGTGTGTGTGTCTATGTGTCTGTGTGTCTGTGTGTGTCTGTGTGTGTATGTATATATCTGCATCTTTTTGTAAGTCTCTCTCTCGCTCTCTCTCTCTCGCTCTCTCTCTCTCTCTCTCTCTCTCTCTCTCTCTCTCTCTCTCTCTCTCTCTCTCTCTCTCTCTCGTTATGTTCCACACTTTTCACATAATGCGACACTCTGGGTTCTCCATATCTAATAGAACTCAAACACTAATGCATTGCAGATGTTTCAAATGCTGCCTGAAGGACGATGCTTTTGCTGCCGTCAAGCGAACTTTGTGGACAGAGTACCGTAAACTTGGCAGTATGACGTGAGTGTGTTATGTTTGTGTGTTTGGTTTTAGGGGTGTGTAGTTGATGGTTTGATTGATTGATTGATTGATTGATTGATTGATTGATTGAGGGATTATTGTTGGTTTAATTGGCTTGTTACGGTGGTGTATATGTGTCAGAACAAACACGCGCTCATCATGCAAGCATTATCGTGTTCGTATGTGTGTGTGTGTGTGTGTGTGTGTGTGTGTGTGTGTGTGTGTGTGTGTGTGTGTGTGTGTGTGTGTGTGTGTGTGTGATGGGGGTTGTATGTGTGGTTGCTTGTGTTTTGTGTGTATGTGTGTATGTGTGTGCCCTGCTGTCTGCCTGGCTGGCTGGCTGGGTGGCTGTCTTTGTCTGGCTGTCTGGCTGTCTTTGTATGTGTGTCTGTTGGTTTGTCTGTCTGCGTCTCTGTCCGTGTCTCTGTGTCCTTGTTGTGTGTCTCTGTCTTTCTCTCTGACTATCCGTATTGCGCGCGTACGAGTGCTTGTCATGCATAGGCCATGATGTTTGTGTTGGTGTGTGTGTGGGTATACAGGTTTGCGGAGTGGGTGGTGTTGATCAACTTTGTCCTGCTGGCGGTACTATGGGTCACTCGTGACCCGGGCTTCATCCCGGGCTGGAGTCTGCTTTTTGAAAGAGGGTCAGTGCATTTTTCTTCAGAAAGTTGTTTTATTATAATTTCAGCTAATGATTGGTAAACGACACTGATGCATTATCTACCGCTTTATAGTGAGAAACGTTGTTGTAACCTTACCCATATTTACTGGGCCTTTGCAATGGATAAGACCATCATCCCTCTAACTAGACACATACCGAAAATGCAAAGCTTGACGGCATTCTTTTTC
>NC_090253.1:16174657-16227157 GCF_037325665.1 Littorina saxatilis | reverse complement strand
ACTTTGCAAAAATTATTAAATACAAAATCAGAAAAGCGACGAATGGAATCATGTTACTTCATGGATGACAGTCTAATTTCAAAACTACTCCCCATATTTGAACTAAAATTGGCTTTCAAGTGTGTAAGATGTTTATCTTTGATTTGTTCGAACAACGTTTACATATTGTTTTTCTAAATGTTGACTTTGTTGGTACAAAATGTCTCAAAATATCGAAAATGGGTATCTCTTTCACTGTCCTTCCTGGAGCTAATCCTTTCCAACAAAACATCTATTAGTATGTCTTATACATTTCCGCAAAATCCCAAATCATTCTAATGAATAGTTTTGAAATTATCTTGTCATCCATAATAATTATTTGTTTTCATTTAATGATTTTTACTTAATCAATCTAAGAGCAAATTTAGGTTTTGATCATATACTATTATTCTACATACATTGAAGCAAATGCACACCACAGTCATTTGAACACAAACAGTTCTGTTTTATGAATGTTGTGGTCAAATGACTTGGAAGAGAAAAAAAGGTGTATTTGAAGGTAGCTCCTGCCCTTAAACGACCGTTGGGTAGAAGATCAGTAACTCTATCGTATTGATTCATCATAATGATAGTCATAGTCATCAAAATTGTACTCTTTGTCGATCATTGTCATGATCCCTATCTTTATTAATATCATTATAGTAGTCGTTGTCATCATTCTCATCTTCATAATCATCAATATAATGCTCTTTATCTAACATTGTCATGGTCACCATCTTTATTCATTTCATTATAGTCGTCGTCGTTGTTGGTTTAAACAATGTTTTATTAAATCAAACATGGTACAACAATACAACGATAAACAATAGGGACACGAACTCAAGCGAACGCTTATATTACGCGCCCTACGTAGTTACAAATTAACAAAAATATGATGTCGGACAAACATTACTTATAAACTATGGAACTATCTAGGTAAACAGCATAGTTGAAGCAAACCAAAAAGAACAGGAAAAAGCTAGCAGGAGGAAGAGGGGGAGGTCGTCGTTGTTGTCATCATCGACACCACAATTACATGTTGCAGATAATCAACTTAAAACCCAAATAACGCCTGTGTAATGGAAGACCAACGGAAATAACTCTGTTAGGTTTGTATCGGTTGTGAAATAACTCTGTTGGGTTTGTATCGGTTGTGAAAGAGTGAATACTCTTGCTTTTTAGTGAGGCAAGCCTTCCATACGTGCTCCTTGAGTTCAGGTTTTACACACAATTAGCCCTCGCTAGTGTAGTGACTGGCCTATAATGCCACGTGGGAAAGTTTGACTCCGTTTCACTCTTTCACAACCAATACAGAGTTAATTCCGGCGTTTCCCCCGAAATCGGCGTACGCTGCCTAGCTGGATGGCGGGGTAAAAACGTTCAAACACGTAAATATCCACTCGTCCAAAAAAAAACATGAGTGAACGTGGGAGTCTCAGCCCATGAAAGAAGAAGAAGAAGAAGAAGAAGAAGAAGAATAAATTCCGGCGTTTGTCCATTGTACAGGCGTTATCTTTGACCTGAAGCTGATTATCTGCAAGGTTTGAGTTATTTCCGAACATCGCCTGTTTTTGTTGCAGATCTCCGGACTGTCCACGTGGGTGAGTGGTCATCTTGAGGGGCTGGGCAGTCTGTCGTCCTGGGTCATCGCAATGCTGTTGTCGCTGTTCATCGCCCTCGCCACAGAGGTCACCAGCAACGCCGCCACCACAACGCTCTTTGTGCCTATTGTGGGGGAGTTGGTTAGTATGATGGGGGGGATGGGGGTGGATGGGAAAGGGGGGGGGGAGCGGAGAGAGAGATGGTATCTGGGAATGGTGGTTGTTGTTGTGGTCGTGGTGGTGGTGGTGTGTGTGTGTATGTGTGTGTGTGTGTGTGTGTGTGTGTGTGTGTGTGTGTGTGTGTGTGTGTGTGTGTGTGTGTGTTTTTGAGGAGCGCGAATCGATGCTCTCTTTGTGTGTGCATGTGTGAAGGAGAGGGAGTTGTTATGAGCATGACAATATATAGCATATGAGAACAGGGTGATGGTAACGACTAATTGTAACTAAGCTACAATCAATTTCAAAGAGGTTAAGGTTTGTATGACAAACGAACTTTAGCCATAAAAAATCGAGGGTTTCAGTGCTAAATGCGACCAAACTTTGCAAGTATATTTACTCCCATGTTGCCCCAACAATCTTTAGTTGAGTTGTAGTGTCGACGTTGACACACTTGGTGATATGTGGGATGATAATTAATTAATGACAGTACGACTGCCATTTCTTTGTCCAGTCATGTTGGAAATGTAAGTCTGCTACAAAAATAATCTTCTTCTTCTTCGTGTGCGTTCATTGGCTGAAATTCCCGTGTGCTCTCGTGTTTTTGCACGATTGGGTTTTTACGTGTATGACCGTTTTTACACCGCCATTTGGTCAAATACAATCCGATTTCGGAGGTGGGGGTTCATAAGATAACGGAAAAATGACCAAAAACAGACAAACAAATGAAGATTACAAATTCCTACAGCTAAAAAAATAACAAATGTACATTTGTTCATTTTGCAGGCTGTGCAGTTAGGAGTGAACCCTCTGTACTTCATGATCCCCTGCACTATCGCGGCTTCTCTTGCCTTCCTGTTGCCCGTGGCGACGCCCCCTAACGCCATCGTCTTTGCCTCGGGCTACCTCAGAGTTCGTGACATGGTGAGTGGAATGTTTGTAATTATTTTGTTTTTTTAGTGTGATCTCGAGTGTGTTTGTGTGTGTGTGTGTGTGTGTGTGTGTGTGTGTGTGTGTGTGTGTGTGTGTGTGTGTGTGTGTGTGTGTGTGTGTGTGTGTGTGTGTTTCTTTTTCTTTATTTGGTGTTTAACGTCGTTTTCAACCGTTCAAGGTTATATCGTGACGGGGAAAGGGGGGGAATGAGATAGAGCCACTTGTTAATTGTTTCTTGTTCACAAAAGCACTTATCAAAAAATTGCTCCAGGGGTTTGCAACGTGGTACAATATATTACCTTACTGGGAGAATGCAAGTTTCCAGTACAAAGGACTTAACATTTCTTACATACTGCTTGACTAAAATCTTTACAAACATTGACTATATTCTATACAAGAAACACTTAACAAGGGTAAAAGGAGAAACATAATCCCTTAGTCGCCTCTTACGACATGCTGGGGAGCATCGGGTAAATTCTTCCCCCTATCCCGCGGGGGGTTGTGTGTGTGTGTGTGTGTGTGTGTGTGTGTGTGTGTGTGTGTGTGTGTGTGTGTATGTGTGTGTAGGGAGGGAACGGAGGGATATATGTAGGTCTGTGTGTGTGGGGTCATGATGTGCTTGTGTGTATGCATTTCAATTTTAACCGTTATGGCTGCCCCCCCCGCAATGAGGCAATGTGGGGCTAAGAGACAAATTTACATGTCTATTAAAACATGAAAATAGCCATTGAAATGTTCGTATGTTATCATATTATATCGATATTAAAGCAAAAGACCGGAAATAACTCTGTCGGGTTTATATGGGTTGTGAAAGAGTGAATACTCTTGCTTTTAGTGAGGCAAACTTTCCCCACGTGCTCCTTGTCCGTGTGCCTCAGGCACACCCCTCGCTAGCGGCATGCCTTTACTGTCACTTCAGAAAGTGTGCCTCAATAAAAGCAAAAGTATATTTCACTCTTTTACAACCGATAGAATCCCGACAGATTTATCAGTTTCCAAAACGTCTTAGTCTATTTCCCAGTATACGCACTGGAGGGGAGATGGCTCAGTCGATAGCGGCGCTGCCTTGAAACCAGTTGTTGCTATGGTAGCGCCCTAGTGTATGGCAGCTCGCTTTCCCCAATAAGAGAGCAACCCACATGTCCATGTTGATAACCTCACAGGACGATATGATACCAATACCAACACATTATTTTCTCTGCATGATGTATGTCTTTTTGTTCCAGGTGCTTGTAGGCTTGCCGATGAACATCTTCGCCCTGATCGCTCTGAACGTTGCCTGCAACACGTATGCGGCCTCGACCTTTGACCTCTTTGTCCTTCCCGAGGCCTTCTGGGCGAACGCTTCCGTTTCCGTTTTCAATATCACCGACATCGTCTTTCCCGGTTTGGCGGGAGTGACGGCGATGAACAATACCGGTGTGCCCTGAGGAACGGATTGTTATTGAACTCTGGGATTTTCACTTGTGTCATTTGCTGAAATTGCTGTCTTGCATTATCCCCAAGGTTCCAGGGGCAAGAAAAAAACAATATGCAATGAATCGATTGAACGTTCGGGTTTTTTTCTTCTTCTTTGAGCCATGTGACGTCAGAGGCCGACTAAAACAAATGTTTAGGCGCCTTGCCCAGACTACAAAAGAGTGCATGTGTGTTTGGGTTCAGTAGTACAAAATAAAAGGAATTCCAACTAAAATGGATTGATACATACATTTAATTTGTATTTTTGAACACAATATGAAATTTAACACACGGATTGATACATCCATTTTATTTGTATTTTTGAACACAATATGAAATTTAACACATGGATTGATACATCCATTTTATTTGTATTTTTGAACACAATATGAAATTTAACACATGGATACATCCATTTTATTTGTATTTTTGAACACAATGTGAAATTTAACACATGGATTGATACATCCATTTTATTTGTATATTTGAACACAATATGAAATTTAACACATATCACGACAGTCAGTGTACTCCGAGACCGCGCTAGCAGTCAAGGTGAACGCACACTGTCGAGATCTGTTTCAAATGTCATATTTTGGTCCAAAATTCAAATAACTTATAATCATTGCTGATGTTGCTGTGTGCATTACGTGTTCGTATTGTGCATAACTTATCGCTTTGGGAACACCCCCCCCCCCCCCCCCCCCCCCGCGGGTTAGAGGGAAGAATTTACCCGATGCTCCCCAGCATGTCGTAAGAGGCGACTAAGGGATTCTGTTTCTCCTTTTACCCTTGTTAAGTGTTTCTTGTATAGAATATAGTCAATGTTTGTAAAGATTTTAGTCAAGCAGTATGTAAGAAATGTTAAGTCCTTTGTACTGGAAACTTGCATTCTCCCAGTAAGGTCATATATTGTACTACGTTGCAAGCCCCTGGAGCAATTTTTTGATTAGTGCTTTTGTGAACAAGAAACAATTAACAAGTGGCTCTATCCCATCCCCCCCCCCCCCTTCCCCGTCGCGATATAACCTTGGACGGTTGAAAACGACGTTAAACACCAAATAAAGAAAGAAAGAAAGCTTTGGGAAAAAGAAGAAAGACTAACACTGAGGGGGAAAAACTCTCCAACATTTTGTGTTTACTTTGTCTAATAATCAGGTCTTAGTCCTGATCTGCCTCTGTGTTTTTTCAAGGCTAGTTGACAATGGAATGTTTAAAGCCGAACATCCGTCTCCAGAGCCCGAAGCTTTGCAAAAGAAGAAGGCCACAGAGATGAATTTAGACACCGGCTGTATTACAGGCACGAAAAAAACAGAGCTACATCTGTCGCGCCTGTGATGTTGGCCCCAAAGTGTGCATTGTGAGAATGACGTTTTGTGTTCAACATGCCTTCCCTTGTAAAACGGCAGAAATATCATTGTTCTTCTCCAATGAAGGAGCCTGGACAGATGTGTGGAGACAGACGTGCGCATAGCATAGTGGTTAGGGGCAAATTACACTTGAGCAGTTTCAGCAGCACAGACGACGCACTGCCTATTATTTATGCCGCGATAGGGATTATGACGAGTACTTGGCCTGTTTTCCTTTCATTCAACGTATAGCGGGCTGGGATAATCTGCAGTGCGTCGTCGGCCCTGCTGAAGTTACATATGTGAGCGGAGCCCCTAAGGGGCAAATTATACATGTACCTCAGTGCGCAGAGTCAGCGGCGCTGCATGCTGCGATAGGGATTTTGACGAGTACTTGGCCTGTTTTATTTTCACGCAACGTGTAGCGGGCTGGGAAAAACTGAAAAGAATTACCTCAATAATCTGCCGCTGACTCTGCACAGGTGTTATTCGCCCCTTAGGACGTCGGCCTTCCGCGTGGAAGGTTCAGTGTTCGAACCCCGGCCGCGCCTGGTGGGCCAGGTTAAGGTGGAAACTTGTCCCATCTCCCAGGTCAACTTATTTGCAGACCTGCTAGTGCCTTATCCCCCTTCGTGTGTACACGCAAGCACAAGCCGAAGTGCGCACGAAAAAGATCATATAATCCATGTCAGAGTTCGGCGGGTTATAGACACACGAAAACACCAAGCATGCATCCTCCGGGATCGAAGTATGACTGCCTCAGTGGCGGGGGGAAACGGCCATATAGGTAAATCTCGATTCGTGCCTACAACTGTACATGGGATTTGTAGCCCATGAACGCAGAAGTAGAACAAGTTCATAATATGACAAGAAATGTAAGCCTTCCTCGACGCTGTAGGAATTCTATGATTTAACCATGTGTTTTTATTTACTGTGCTGATGTTTGATTTGCCAAAAATTAACTTTGTTATGTTACGTTTTAACGCAGCCTTCAGGCCTTTCCATGACTCAAAGTTGTCAGTGTTTGTATCCATGGATCATGTTGCCATGGATGATCTCATTCGAGTAGCAGAAAACTTGAGTGGCATTTTTTCTGCTAGATCCCTACTGAATATTAACAATGAAAATCCTTGATTTGTTTGCCATTTTGTGAGTGAGAAAACAAAGTTCTTGCGCTTACGATTTTGAGTTGCATCATCTGCAAACTAAAGCAGTGTTAAATATCATGTTGTATATTGACGTTACCATCAGCATTATAACGCAATTTTATAATGGTGTTATGCTTTCCTCGGATTGACAGGATTGTGTGACATTTTGTTTCCTGTCGCGATGTTTGATAGCCAATTTTGTGTGACTGTGACGAAAACCAATATTGTGGTGGGTTTTTTCTCCGGTTTTAAGTGATTCATTGGTGATACGCAAGATCTAAACACCTGCGCACTCACAAAACTCACATGCTTAGACACGCACAAAGACACACACACGGACGGACACACGAGCGCACGGGGGCATGCATACATCAACTTACAAAAACACAGTCACATGCACACATGCGCACGGGAACCCGCACATACGCACGTACGCACGTGTGTGTGTGTGTGTATAGAGACTGTGTTACACACACACACACACACACACACACACACACACACACACACACACACACACACACACACACTACACTGCAGGTTAAATTCCCTAAACAAAATCTGTTTTTCATGAAGGTTGCTATGTAAGCATGCTTGCTGTGTTTGTGTTTGTGTTTACATTATGTGTGACTGTGTGTATGTTTGTGTGCTCGCGCACGCGTGTTAAGAAAATATCCGTGTGTATGTTACTGTTTGAGTGTGTGCGCGCGCGCGTATGTGTGTGTCTGAGTCTGTGTGTGTGCATGTTTTACTTGTCTGTCTGTCTGTCTGTCTGTCTGTCTGTTCAGAGCTATAGAGACTTTGTTACAAAAAGGAAGTATTTCAAAATGATGTGTCAGTAACTGCATGTGTATATGCAGCTGTATATACCAGTTCTCTCTGTCTTCAAAACACTTCCTTCTGCATTTGATACGCGAAAGAAAAATCGATGTACAGTATTTAACAATGTTGGAAGAGTGAAGCAAAACGTGATTACATGATTTTGAAATAATGTTTTCAAAGTAACACGACAGCGTTTGTCAACTTTTACGCAGCCTCAACACTTGCTTTTGTTTAGTTCTTTTTAAAGTTATCTACATTTAAGAAAACCATCTCACAATATTCACTTTCCTCTATTTACATAGCGCAGATTAGAAAAAAAGATAATGACCATAATTCAATTGTGAAAAGTAAATCGAATAATGTCAGATTAGTCTGAATGAAATAATGTTTCGGAAGAAAATCGTCACAGATTCCTCGCATTTCTGGCGACGATATGATTACAATTTATACTTCGAATTCAGGCGAGAATGTATTCTGAAACAACTGACGGAAAAAATAGATACGAAGTTTGGGGGTCTGTGTTCAACTACGTTTTTCGTTTCGAGTTGAGCAATTTGCGTTTTGAATGATTATAATTATATTCCTTTACCAGACACCTTGATCTTGATGCATTATTGAAGATGTAATGTTTATGTCTAACACTCTTGAAAAAATGCTTTGTCATCAATATTAATTGGATGAGTTCGACAGTATGAATAACTGCAATGTAATTAATAATAAACAACACAGTTTATTGGGTTTTGTCTATGGTAACTGTGTGTGTGTGTGTATGTGTGTGTACGTGTGTGTGCGTGTGCGCGTGTGTTGTTTGCGCGTGTGTGTGAGTGTGTGTGTTGTTTGCGCGTGCGTGCGTGTGTGTGTTGTTTGTGTGTGTGCGTGTGTGTGTACGTGTGTGTGTGTGTGTTGTTTGTGCGTGTGTGTGTGTGTGTGTGTGTGTGTGCATGCGTGTGTTGTTTGCGCGTGCGTGCGTGTGCGTGTGTTGTTTGTGCGTGTGTGTGTGTACGTGTGTGTGTGTACGTGTGTGTGTGGACAGACACATTCTTGTATGTTTGTCTTCATCTTGACTGAGGCTTCAACGTGTGATAGTTCAGGTGACGCAAACTTTTGATCACGACCCGTAATTAGAACAAGTGATCAGTAAGTGTCACTGGGTCATCGTGACCCGACTTTTGACTGGAAGTGATGGTATAGTTGAAAGCCTTCCGCGAGGTGCTGAATTAACTTTGTTATGCTGCGTTAACTAACTGCCGCAATACAACTGGAAACAAAGCAGGTACAAACACAGAAACAACGAAGCAAACTATTGTTAAAATGAATCCAAAAACAAAGAGACCTGAGCTTTTAACCTATAAAGGATCTCGATGATCGATGATCCTTGTCTTTCTTTCTTTTTCTCCCGTTTCTCTTTTTATACTTTGTTTGATTTTGAGACTACGTCTATACGTGTGTTCCTTTTTACGATTATTTTAGCGTGTCAAAGCGGTGTCAAAGTGACACGTTTACAAGCGATCACGACTCACTTCACCTTCACCGCGATGGACACGATTTATGAAAAAGTAAAAGAGATAACGATGAAAAAATATGCTCTAATCTCTCTGCCAGTGAAATATGTAAAACAAAAAGAAAGACAAGTCGCGTAAGGCGAAAATACAATATTTAGTCAAGTAGCTGTCGAACTCACAGAATGAAACTGAACGCAATGCCATTTTTCAGCAAGACCGTATACTCGTAGCATCGTCAGTCCACAGCTCATGGCAAAGGCAGTGAAATTGACAAGAAGAGCGGGGTAGTAGTTGCGCTAAGGATAGCACGCTTTTCTGTACCTCTCTTTGTTTTAACTTTCTGAGCGTGTTTTTAATCCAAACATATCATATCTATATGTTTTTGGAATCAGGAACCGACAAGGAATAAGATGAAAGTGTTTTTAAATTGATTTGGACAATTTAATTTTGATAATAATTTTTATATATTTAATTTTCAGAGCTTGTTTTTAATCCGAATATAACATATTTATATGTTTTTGGAATCAGCAAATAATGGAGAATAAGATAAACGTAAATTTGGATCGTTTTATAAATTTTTATTTTTTTTTACAATTTTCAGATTTTTAATGACCAAAGTCATTAATTAGTTTTTAAGCCACCAAGCTGAAATGCAATACCGAAATCCGGGCTTCGTCGAAGATTACTTGACCAAAATTTCAACCAATTTGGTTGAAAAATGAGGGCGTGACAGTGCCGCCTCAACTTTCACGAAAAGCCGGATATGACGTCATCAAAGACATTTATCAAAAAAATGAAAAAAACGTTCGGGGATTTCATACCCAGGAACTCTCACGTCAAATTTCATAAAGATCGGTCCAGTAGTTTAGTTTGAATCGCTCTACACACACACACACACACACACAGACACACAGACACACACACACACGCACATACACCACGACCCTCGTTTCGATTCCCCCTCGATGTTAAAATATTTAGTCAAAACTTGACTAAATATAAAAAAAGAAGTTGTTTTACCCGAGAAGAAGGGTATCATTTAAAGGCACAGTAAGCCTCCCGTAAACCATCACAAATACTGTTAGGCTTTCACACGCACTACAAACACCCTTTCATTTAAACACTCACCGCTTGAGAACATTCTTTTCTTCTTTATTTGGTGTTTAACGTCGTTTTCAACCATTCAAGGTTATATCGCGACGGAGAAAGGGGGGAGATGGGATAGAGCCACTTGTCAATGGTTTCTTGTTCAATCAATCAATCAATCAATGAGGCTTATATCGCGCATATTCCGTGGGTACAGTTCTAGGCGCTCTGCAGTGATGCCGTGTGAGATGAAATTTTATACGGCCAGTAGATTGCAGCCATTTCGGCGCATATTTACCTTTCACGGCCTTATTCCAAGTCACACGGGTATAGGTAGACAATTATTAACTGTGCCTAAGCAATTTTGCCAGGAAAGACCCTTTTGTCAATCGTGGGATCTTTAACGTGCACACCCAATGTTGTTCACAAAAGCACTAATCAAAAATTTGCTCCAGGGGCTTGCAACGTAGTACAATATGTTACCTTACTGGGAGAAATACCGGCAAACGGGTGATCCTTTTCTTTTTTTCTTTTTCTTTTTGCTTACGCATATTTACAAAATAATTTCGGAAACGATCGAGTGAAGAAAAGGCTTAAACAAAGAATTTGATCTGGCCACCCGAATTTTCGCCCGGTTACCAGGTTTTCCACAGCGAAGAGTAAAACTGCAGTATGGAAGTAAAACATCAATTACAAAGGAACAGTATCACACCATTTCCTGAGTGGAAAACATCAAAGGGCAGTTTTACAGAAAAATATACATTCTTGGTCAGATCAACTCCTGTTTGGATTTCAAACCAGAAGTACATGTCACCATTCCAAGAAATTTACATCAAATAATAATGCGGCATTTGTCGGTGATGACAAAGTCGTAAAACTTGAACAAAATGGATACCAATTCACGTCGTGAACACGAGACACGAGACAACATTACCAGTGCATCTTTATCTTACGTCCGTGAGAGAAACTTTGGCAATTTGATTACTAAGCCCTGTTATTAAACGTGTGTGAATTCTTGACATTTGTTTGTTTGTTTGTTTGCTTAACGCCCAGCCGACCCACGAAGGGCCATATCAGGGCGGTGCTGCTTTGACATATAACGTGCGCCACACACAAGACAGAAGTCGCAGCACAGGCTTCATGTCTCACCCAGTCACATTATTCTGACACCGGACCAACCAGTCCTAGCACAAACCCCATAATGCCAGACGCCAGGCGGAGCAGCCACTAGATTGCCAATTTTAAAGTCTTATGTATATGACCCGGCCGGGGTTCGAACCCACGACATCCCGATCACGGGGCGGACGCCTTACCACTAGGCCAACCGTCCCGGTAATTCTTGAAATGAGATAAGCTTTCGTTCGCATTTCAATATTAAAAAACCTGGCATCATACAGCAAGCCATATACTATTCTCTATATATGTCTTACGCGTGAGTTCTTGGCTTTGTATGGACGTCACCCTTCAAACGTAATACAGTAGAAATGTTCAGTACAGCATCTACTAAAAGAACGAGTTTGCTATTCCTTTTCCCAGTCAGTATATAAATAGAATATCAGTACTCCTAAAACAAGCATGCTCCGCAGACTCATGCTACAACACTAAGATCAAAGCCTGTTATAATGCTTCACACACAATGTCGTACCGAGGATAATTTGCTACCCAAGGCATCCATAATCAAAACATCAACATTTTGTTCGCAGAAAAGTCACAGGTTATTGAGTGTGGAATCTAATTGGTCCAGAGGACATCACATCCAATGGCTGTGCAGGTGACAATCACGTGCTGTAGTATCCGCTGTCATTACATCCAATGGCTGTGCAGGAAACATCACACGTGATCGTATCAGCCCTGCTATTGGTCGGATGTCCGGTTAATTATTCACGCGGTTTGAAATTGACCCACAGTCCATCCTTGGCCACCATTCTGGTCTGAGGCATCTCAACCACCGGGGGATACTGTGTAGACAGAGATACAACAGTAAGGTCATGTATGGAAAGAAATAATCCAAGAGGAGAATGCTTGAAAAGAAAGAATTATTGTATCGGGGTATAACATAGGGAAATGTAGATATATCATACTAGAATGAATACCCGCTTCGCCGGGTAGCCGGCTTCGCCGGGAAGAAGTACTTAGAGCCGTACGCCGGCTTCGCCGGGTCCGAACAATGGACCCGCCAAGCTCGCCAAGCTTAGGTCCCTCCCAGATTCGTGGAATGGGAACAGCACGAAAATGATTCAGTGGCCATAATGCCATTCCTGACCATATCGAGTCCCATCCTTGTCGACGAATGTAACCGTGTTAATCACCTTTGGAGGCGAACTCCACTCAAACAGGACTGAGCAAGTTAGAGCTTCTCAAACGAAGGCCAGTACATAAAATTACACAAAAGCCGCCAGACCACATCACAAACAGAACTGAACAATGCACAGGTGTTGCTCACATAGAGACACACACACACACACACACACAAAAACCCACAGAGAAGCCGTATCTATAGAGAGATAGATGACAGTGTATTTTTCGCGTGGCTATAAATTGATTCGACCTTTGCACTTTGACAGTGAGGATAATTTACGGGTCCAATTTACGTTCTGGACACTGCGTTGACCTTCTAAAAATAGTAACAGTAACAGTAACAGAACGCCGGGAATATCCGAAGACGCTCCACTCACACTATATTAGTGCACCATACGAAGGAAGGGAGGTAAACGCTGAAAACCTGGAGAAGATGAGAAGATAAGGAAGAGTTACTTATGGTTTAAGCGTGTTTATTCAAATTCTCATACACACGTTTCAAACAATAACAACATTGAGAACGTTAACAAGCAGATTGCTTATGGACACGTTCTTGAACTTATAATCAATACACATTCAGATAGCAAAACATGGCGAACAAGTGATAGCTTCAACACTTATCTTGATAATCTTTAATTATATTTTATACAAATAGGGTAAAGAGAGAGAGAGAGAGAGAGAGAGAGAGAGAGAGAGAGAGAGAGAGAGAGAGGGAGAGGGAGAGAGAGAGAGGGAGGGAGAGAATGCCTGGCTACATCAATTGCACAGTTAATATAATATCAGCCGAAGCGATTAGTTAACATAACATAGTCTTGTACAACAGAGAATATTTTCGTGTTCAAAGATATAGTTAAATCAGTATTTCCAAACAAGAGTGTTTTGCAGTCCAGAACGTGTGTTGGCAGACTATTGAATAAAATGGTTCTATGTTCTTTAAATTTTGGACAGTGTAAAAAGAAATGTTCAGAATCTTCCGGGCATGCTCCACACGTACATTCTAAATTATCAGAGAGGTGTCGGTTAACTAAGTCTTGTTGCAAATCGCTCATGTTTAATCTCAACCTGCTGTGAAGTACCTGTCCCTGGCGGTTGCCTAAATAATAATACGGTGGAACAACAACATCTCCATCGGTCAAATACCTTTTAAATTCACCAACTGACTGCGTTTGTTGTATATTTTCTGGAAGATTATTCCACAAAGCTGTCGTTGAAGGAAAAAATGAAGATTTATATAACTCACTTCTGCACAATGGAAACTTACGTTCAAGAGGGCGTCGTCTGTGGTAAGGATTTACATCGGAAACCAGGACCGGCAGTTTGGAATATAAATATTCTGGGGTTAAACGATTTACAATTTTATAATACAGCAAAAGTTTATGACGACGTCGCCTTTCTTTCAGGGGCACAAAACCCGATTCGTTATACAGTTTTTGGTGGCTTGTGCCACGTACTGCACCTAGAGTTACTTATAATGGTGAAATGAACACAAAAACCAAAATCATTTCAGCGCTGCGCGCTGAGAGCACGTGTTGAAATATCTCATCGATGATATTGTGTCCGGGGTGTAGCTGAATACGGTGTCCAAATTTGAAAAAGATCCACCGAGAACTTTGGCTTTGGTGTGTCGGTATGGGGGCCCGGGTAGCTGAGGTGGAACCAAAATAGCTGAGGTGGAACCAAAATCGGTTCCGCGCTGCGCGCTGAGAGCACGTGTTGAAATATCGACCAGGTTGTGTCGTGTCCCGGGTCTACCTGAATATGCCCACCAAATTTGAAGCAGATCCATCGAGAACTTTGGCCGTGCATGGCGAATACACACATACACAAACACACAAATACACAAATACACAGATACACAAACACACACACAGACACAAGTCGTATATATATATAGATAATATGGGAGTGGGGTGGGGGAGGTGGATTCGGGTATATTGTTAAAATTTGAGCTATTTGTTTCTGCGGATTTTTGTGTGATTGGGGGGGGGGGGGTGTGGGGTGGGGGGTCTGTTTTAAAAGTGATCCGAACAACAACAAAAACAGTGAAAACATCTTCCGCAGTGCTGATATTCAAATATGTTGTACTCTGCATTATCTGTGTAGTCTTTTCGTGCAACTGATTACAAACACACAAACACACACACACACACAATCACACACACACTTACCACACACTTTTCGCAGAGCACAGCTATGTAATACAAACAGTCAGGTCCCCATGACCACAACTCCTACCCCAACCCCACCCCCTTCTGTCCTTTCACTTTTATATTACGACTGTACTTACCACAGACTTTTCGCAGAGCACAGGCGTGTAATGCTGAATGGCTGTGGCGATGGCCATACGGATCTCCAGCTGGGCCAGTCTCATGCCAATGCAGTTGCGTGGTCCGAAGCCGAAGGGCATGAAAGCGAACGGGTGTCGCTTCGCTTTGGCCTCTGGTGTGTGTCTGAAACAAGAGTGTTAAGGCCAAATAAAAATATATGTTGGTTCAGGGTAACGTGACCAAAAAAGATGGGGTCGGTAGGTCTTTTTCTTAAATTTAGTCGATTTTAGAGGAGGTTACTTCCCTTAGTCTCGGTATGGTTCGCAAAATGTGCCAACAGTTTTTGAGAAATAAAAAAAAATGTTTTGGGTCGGCGGGAAAATAATAGGGTCGGTCGGCTTACCCGAAACCAACATTTATTTTTATTTGGCCTAAGGTGTTCTGTCTTCGGACAAATAGCCGGAAGAACAGACGGCCGGCCGGACGACCTTTATAACACTGCTCATTACCAAAACACTCCTGATCACTCAGGTGAGCCTAAAAACATGATTTAGGACTGTATAACTAGATAACTAAGATGATATAATTTTTCTTCTTTCTTTCTTCTTACTAAGAAAAGAACCAAACTTGTATCGGTCTCGAGTAGCAATATCAGCTGAAGGGACGATACAAATACCAACCAACCAACCAACCAACCAACCAACCAACCAACCAACCAACCAACCTCTTTCTTTCTGTCTGTCTTTTTTCTTTTCTGTCTTTCTGTCTTTCTTTCATGCTCTCTTTCTTTTTTTCATCTTCTCTCTCTTTCTTGTGTAAACTGACCTTTCTGGGTCGTATTTCTCAGGTTCTGTCCAGTACTCGGGGTCCCGGTGTATGGAGTAGCAGGGGATGATCATACGCATGCCTTTCTTCACCTGGTACTTGCCCAGCTCCACGTCTTCGTCAGCCTCGCGGTCAATCCTGGAACACCGTTGAACAGTTTGTTTGTTTGTTCTTGTTACTTATCCCGAAACTAGGGGGGAGGGGTATGCGAGACCAATAGCGATGTTTGGGAATAACGTCTATTTCTTTCTTTATTTGGTGTTTAACGTCGTGTTCAACCACGATGGTTATATTGCGAAGGGGGGAAGGGGGGAGATGGGATAGAGCCACTTGTCAATTGTTTCTTGTTCACAACAGCACTAATCAAAAATTTGCTCGAGGGGCTTGCAACGTAGTACAATATATTACCTTACTGGGAGAATGCAAGTTTCCAGTACAAAGGACTTAACATTTCTTACATACTGCTTGACTAAAATCTTTACAAACATTGACTATATTCTATACAAGAAACACTTAACAAGGGTAAAAGGAGAAACAGAATCCGTTAGTCGCCTCTTACGACATGCTGGGGAGCATCGGGTAAATTCTGTCTCGTCCCAACCAATATGGGACTCCCCTTAACCCGCGGGGGGTTATCCCGAAACTAGGGGGGAGGGGTATGCGAGACCAATAGCGATGTTTGGGAATAACGTCTATGGTGGTATGGGTTGTGAAACTGAAAGGGTGAATACTATTTAGCGTCGACATTAGTCTCTGTTTTGTATACTCTTTATAAAGTCGATTTTCACCTTCAAAAGTTTAACAGTGATGTGAATAAATGATTATAACTATAGTTTTCAGCAAGTTGTATACATGTGAAGTTTTTTTGTTTGTTTAAACACCCAGTGTTTGTTGTAGGTGGTCAGCAGCCGTTTTTGACACATTTTCCGGCGAATTTGACCTCACGAAGCCCAAGGCTTATTCGTTTAAGCAATATTCGGGTTTTACATCACAGGTGTTCTCTCTTATTTGCTTATAATCTCTCTTCATTTCATCTTTAAATGGGAATTATGAAAATAAATAAATGAGTACATTAGGCTTAATAACATAAAATAAAAGTAAAAATATTAACAAATAAAAAATATAAACAAATAAATAAATGAATTAAGTAATTAAATAATTATAATTAAAAAATAATTATTTAAAATTAAATAATTAAATAATTATTTTATAAATGAACCAAAAAACACCGAAAGAATGACACAGTGTCACCAACAGAGAGCCAGCGCTTCTTCTTACACTGTTCATAAAGTCACTGTTTTAAAGCGATCATCTCCATGAAGCTGCAAAAGACAGAGGATGAATGAACTGGGATGAATGAACTCACATAAAGCCCGGAGGAAAGAGACGCATGGCTTCGTTCATACACATGTCCAGATATGTCAGTTCGCCGGCTGACTCGTAGTTCACGGTGTCCTGAAAACATACAGGCAAGAGTGGTATTTACATGTAATCAAGTGTCGCATAGTCAGCACAAACTATCTCTCTCTTTCTCTCTGACACACTGACAGACGGACAGTCAGGAAGGACAAGTCAAAATTCCAACTTTCTTGTCGCCTTTCTTCAAGCATTCTCGGTAAGCAGTAAGAATGAAGAGATTCGAGGATGGACAGACAGACACGTTGAAAGACAGACAGGTTGAAAGACTGACAGGTTGAAAGACTGACAGACTGACTGAGTTACTGATTGATGACACACACGTGATCGAATATTCTTTTATTCCGACACATAGCCAGGAAGTGATATGGCCCTTCGTGGTCGGCTGGGCGTTAAGCAAACAAACAAACAAATAGACAGGAAGAAAATCTTCACATTTCCAACTTTCTCGTCAACTTCTTGTACGGCTTTCTTCAAGCTGAGCATTCTAGATTGGCAGCAAGAAGGAAGAGATTATAGGATAAACAGACGCACAGACAGACACATCGATACACACACGGACAGACGCACACGCACACTCTGATCGACACACACAGATGAGAAGGAGAACTCACATTTCCCACTTTCTCGTCGACCTCTTGCTGGGCTTTCTGCAAGCATTCTGGGTTGGCAGCCAGGTGGAATAACGTGAAGGAAAGAACAATGGACGTCGTGTCGTAACCAGCTAGCAGGAAGATCAAGGCGTTGGCTTTCATTTCGTCGTCATTCATAGCTGTAGAATGAAGAAGAAAGTGTATTGATATGAGAGAATTGACGTAGTTCCACAGTCTGCAGGCAGCATTACCAAGGCGATGGGTGTCATTTCGTCGTCATTCATTGGTGTTGGAAAAAAATTTGTATCTGCTGCAGAGCAGGTCAAGTCGGAATTTTTACATGGGATAAGGCCATTTTGCCACATAGTTCAAAACATGCCAAAGTTCAACATCTTGACTGCGTTTGTGTATTGTGTGAATTTTCGATGAATTAATTCTTTAAAAGCCACTACGACGCATACACACCGCTATACACACTAAGTCTTCTTCAACGCTACTCTTATTTTCCATTCCAACACTAGCCACCCCACCCCAGCCCATGCCCCAAACACAGACACAGACATACACAGACATACAAGTACACACACACACACACACACACACACACACACACACACACACTTACAGTCTCTGTTCCAGTCTTTTGCAGTCTGCAGCTGAGAGGTGAAGTCAATTTCAGCGTCCACGGGGCCTTTTGATTGGTCACCTTCCTTTTGCCCGTCAAGCAATAGTTGCAGGAAGTCATTGTAATTCTGAAAACAAGGTTCACACTGCTACACAGCAGCCCTTGGCAACAAATCGCATGGCTAAACGAGAGATAGAAACTGTTAGAAATCGTCATAATTAAATAAGCACTAGTACCCTGAATCATAAATAATATCGTAATCTGAATGCACACGACGCGCGCGTGCACACAGACGCGCGCACACGCACACACAGACGCGCGCACACGCACACGCACACACACACACACACACACACACACACACTCACTTTCTTATCCAGCCTTCGCTCCTTCAGCGCCATATCCATAACGTCCATGAAGAAGTTTGTGGAATGAACAGAAATGAAGCTGATTCCGATCTTACTGAGGAACGGAGCAAGGCCGGGAAAGATCACTGGAAAGATCAGAAATGAATATGATAACGTGAACACAGGAGGGAGACCGCACGCACGCTCGCTCGCGCACGCAAAAACGCATGCACGCACACATTCCTTTTCGCGCGCGCGCGCACGCGCACGCACGCACGCACGCACGCACACACACACACACACACACACACACACACACACACACACAGAGTGACACTCACACACACCCACACACGCATTCACGCATTCACACTCACACACACACATGCACCCCCCCCCCCACACACACACACACACACACACACCCTCCCAATCAGCGTACCCAATCCAATCAACTTACGGAGGATGGGTAGCAGCCAGAAGTTCTGGTTGAATAGGTTCAGGCCGTTGACGTTAAAAGGATCTTTGGGGTTGTTCAACGTGTCTACCTGCATCCCGAAGGCCGCACCGGCAATGGTGTCCATAGCAAACGCGCCCGCCACTCTGCACAAGAACACAAATACACTGTCACCCCAACCAAACGCAACCCGCACAAATGCAATTCACTTCTTCATCTGCTGACCGAATTACATCATAATTATTTGGATTTGGGTTCAAGTGCTAGTCTTTCGCATGAGACGAAAAACCGAGGTCCCTTCGTGTACACTACATTTGGTGTGCACGTTAAAGATCCCACGATTGACAAAAGGGTCTTTCCTGGCAAAATTGTATAGGCATAGATAAAAATGTCCACCAAATACCCGTTTGACTTGGAATAAAGGCCGTGAAAGGTGAATGCTCGCCTAATAGGCTTGAGGTTTACTGGCCGATGTGAATGCGTTATATTTTGTGTGTAAAAAATGTCTGTTTGTCTGTCTGTCTGTAAAAAAATTTCATTTCAAACGGCAGAAATTAATTTGTAAGCGCCTAGAGCTATATTTAGATTAGGCGCATACATGTTCATAATAATAATAATAATAATAATAATTACATTAACTTCAGCACATGCAAGCAGGGGTGTACCTTAACACCCGCCCGTCCGACGCTGGTAGAAATCGTGTTGGGCGATTTCAAATACAGGGTGATCCCCCCAAAACAATGCAACCCTAAAATTTGCTAATAACTTATACATCTGTTGACCGAATCACTTTATTTTTGTGGGACATAAACTTCAGCCCATGCATGACACTCCCACAGAGTGGCAATCCTGTATATGAAATGGTCTGACTTTCGTTCAATTTCAAAAACAGTTTCCAAATTCGGCGATCGACTCAGAAGAACGAGGTTTGACATTGACGCCTCGACGTACTGCATGGTTAGAACTGTGTTTGTTCCATTAGTATTGTCACTGACACCTAAGCTTATGTCAACCTGTGAACTTATTCAGTCACAATGTCAAACTCTACACAGGAAGCAGCCAGGCTGTTGATTTTGGATTCGTGTCCAAATGGTAAGGCCACAAAAAAATAGTCTGTTTACGGTATCTCGACCGACCCTATTTTTTTCGCGACTCTAGACTTTTTTTTGCATTTGGGGAAAAAAAAATAATTAAAAAAAAATAAAAGTCTGTTTTTTGGCAGAATAACTGAAAATTATGTTTTTTGGGAAGAAAAAAAATCCCGATCTACCGACCCTATCTTTTATGCCTATGTTACCGTAAACAGACTATTTTTGTGCTGGCCTAACACGCTGTCATCCCATGTAAACGCCGGGACTGGTATTTGGTGGTTTACATGCATGGTGGTTTACACGGTAAGGAATGTAGGTACCTTTAATAAATTAGTGAAAAGAAACTCGCTCTGTGTCCCTATTATTTCTCTGAATAAAACATTGTTTAAACCAAACTCACTCTTTCAATTCCACTGGCTCCCCGGACTCCATTTTTGCCTTGACGTTCCTGTCGAGGTTCTTGATCACTCTGTCAATTGCTGGCATCATCTGGAAACAAACAAACAAATAAATGACTAAAGAAAAGAACACATAATTAAATGATTAAGTAAATTACACAACCACACTGCTGTAAACATTGCATCCCTTCCTAACTGCATTCCCTACTCCCTGCCCGATTTGCCCCCCAACCCTCCCCCCCCCCCCCCACTCTCCCTCCCCTCCCCTCCCCTCCCTCATGCCCCCCTCTGCCACCGCCCCCTCCCCATCACCCAAAATCTGAACATCACTAACTTTTCATCCCCAAATGTTTTCAGCGCGTGCATCTCTACACTGTGTAGTTAGACTTATTGTGGGGTTTCCCAGTTTCCTGAACCTTTATTTTTGAATAAAATGAATTACCTTTTTGAGCTTTCCAGAACTGAAGGTGGGAGATAACTGACTTCTGACGTATTTCCAGTGGTCGTCTCTCAGCTGCAAGAGGTTGTCTTTCCATGGTTTGAAATCCATAATCTTCTGAGGCTAGAAGATACATAAAAACAAAATAAATAAAAAACGCTCGCGCTGGACCCGAGTACTCTTCAGACTGGCTTGCTCCTCCAGTATGAAAGTTTTTGTCTTGTGCACGTGAATTAAAAATAAAAAAAAATTATTTATTTTACACAATTAAAAAAATTATTAGAGTAAAATAAAACATTAAAACGTTCATAATAAACAATAGTAAACAAGAATTTAAAAAAATTTAAAAAAATAAAATAGACCGCCCATGCGCTTGCCGGGAATCGAACCCGGATCACTTGGATTAAAAAAAAAAAAAAATTATTTATTTATTTTACACAATTAAAAAAATTATTAGAGTAAAATAAAACATTAAAACGTTCATAATAAACAATAGTAAACAAGAATTAAAATTTTTTTTTAAAAATAGACCGCCCATGTCGGGAATCGAACCCGGATCACTTTGGCCATTGACGAATCGCTTTCCACCCGGATCACTTGAATTTAAAAAAAAAAAAAAAAAATTATTTATTTATTTTACACAATTAAAAAAATTATTAGAGTAAAATAAAACATTAAAACGTTCATAATAAACAATAGTAAACAAGAATTTAAAATTTTTTTTAAAAAAATAAAAAAATAGACCGCCCATGCCGGGAATCGAACCCGGATCACTTTGGCCATAGGCGGACGTGCTACGACAACTTTACTAGAGTTGTGCGCCTTGAATCACTGTGTGTCCCTGTCGCTCTCTCTCGTGCTCTCTGTCTCTCTTTCAGTCTCACCGAGACCAAACACTGCATTGTAGTTTCTTTGCCGAGACCAAATCCCCACCCGCTGGCTGGCTTGCAAATCGTCTCGCATGCGATACGCATGCTTTTCTCGTGTTCGGCGGTTCTTTTTGCCGAACTGCCTCCCACCGCCAAAACTCCCACCGTTAAGAGTCGTTTTTGTGATTTATTTCGCATTATTTTAGGCCCAGGTAACATTATGAAGTTATACGATCAATCGGACCTATTATCAAGTTAGTGTATCTACTTTTGAACGAACTGCGCCCAGTAGTTTCCCAGCAATAAGCTGTTAAGTCGAGACAGACAGATACATATGGCAATCCGAATGGTGCAAAAGTCCCTTTTAGCTCTTGATGTCTAAATAACACATTATTTAGCTAAATAACGCGTTATTTAGCTAAACAATGCTTTATTTAGCTATATCATGCATTATTTAGCTAAATAATGCATTGTTTAAATTAAACAATGCATTATTTACAGATACAGAAAAAAGAGAGCCCAGAGCACTAAATAATGCATTGTTTAGCATAAATAAGAGATTGTGTTTGTAAATAACTCATTATTTATAAATAATTACGCGTTTTCTCTAAACAATATATTATATGTAAATAAAGTGTTATTTAAATAAATAAAATATTATTTAGATAAATAAAATATTATTTATCTAAATAAAATATTATTTAGATAAATAAAATATTATATGTAAATAAAATATTATTTATCTAAATAAAATATTATTTATCTAAATAAAATATTATTTAGATAAATAATTTATTATTTAGATAAATAATTTATTATTTAGATAAATAATTTATTATTTAGATAAATAATTTATTATTTACTGTTTTTGCCTTGAAATAGTATTATTACACTAAATAATGCTTTATATAGCTATATAATAGGTTTCCGCTATATAATTCATGATTTGGTAAATAATACATTATATACCGTAAATAAAATATTATATACCGTAAACAATTCATTGTTTAGCGCATCGCGAAGCCGTTTTTTCTCTTGTTGTTTTTTTCCACGTGTTTCCGTGGATCCACGAGAGCTCTGTTGATTCTCAAACTGACCAATCAGACAACTAGCATCTGTACACTAATTAAAGTCCCATTGTTGAGTGTGACGAAAACTCGTGGTGACGATTTTAAAACATGTTGGGTCACGCATGGTCCAATCTTACATGGTCCAATCTTACATGGTCCAACCTTACATGGTCCAACCTTACATGGTCCAATCTTACATGGTCCCATCTTACATGGTCCAACCTTACATGGTTCAACCTTACATGGTCCAATCTTACATGGTCCAATCTTGCATGGTCCAATCTTACATGGTCCAACCTTGCATGGTCCAACCTTGCATGGTCCAATCTTACATGGTCCAATCTTACATGGTCCAACCTTACATGGTCCAACCTTACATGGTCCAATCTTACATGGTCCAATCTTGCATGGTCCAATCTTACATGGTCCAATCTTACATGGTCCAACCTTACATGGTCCAACCTTACATGGTCCAACCTTACATGGTCCAATCTTACATGGTCCAACCTTACATGGTCCAATCTTACATGGTCCAATCTTACATGGTCCAACCTTACATGGTCCAACCTTACATGGTCCAACCTTACATGGTCCAATCTTACATGGTCCAACCTTACATGGTCCAACCTTGCATGGTCCAATCTTGCATGGTCCAATCTTGCATGGTCCAACTTTACATGGTCCAATCTTACATGGTCCAACCTTACATGGTCCAACCTTACATGGTCCAATCTTACATGGTCCAATCTTACATGGTCCAACCTTACATGGTTCAACCTTACATGGTCCAATCTTACATGGTCCAATCTTGCATGGTCCAATCTTACATGGTCCAACCTTGCATGGTCCAACCTTGCATGGTCCAATCTTACATGGTCCAACCTTACATGGTCCAACCTTACATGGTCCAACCTTACATGGTCTAACCTTGCATGGTCCAATCTTGCATGGTCCAACCTTGCATGGTCCAATCTTACATGGTCCAACCTTACATGGTCCAACCTTACATGGTCCAACCTTACATGGTCCAATCTTACATGGTCCAATCTTGCACGGTCCAATCTTACATGGTCCAACCTTGCATGGTCCAACCTTGCATGGTCCAATCTTACATGGTCCAACCTTACATGGTCCAACCTTACATGGTCCAACCTTACATGGTCCAACCTTACATGGTCCAACCTTACATGGTCCAATCTTACATGGTCCAATCTTACATGGTCCAACCTTACATGGTCCAACCTTACATGGTCCAACCTTACATGGTCCAATCTTACATGGTCCAACCTTACATGGTCCAACCTTACATGGTCCAATCTTACATGGTCCAATCTTGCATGGTCCAATCTTGCATGGTCCAATCTTACATGGTCCAACCTTGCATGGTCCAACCTTACATGGTCCAACCTTACATGGTCCAATCTTACATGGTCCAACCTTGCATGGTCCAACCTTACATGGTCCAACCTTACATGGTCCAACCTTACATGGTCCAATCTTACATGGTCCAACCTTACATGGTCCAACCTTACATGGTTCAATCTTACATGGTCCAATCTTACATGGTCCAACCTTACATGGTTCAACCTTACATGGTCCAATCTTACATGGTCCAATCTTGCATGGTCCAATCTTACATGGTCCAACCTTGCATGGTCCAACCCTGCATGGTCCAATCTTACATGGTCCAACCTTACATGGTCCAACCTTGCATGGTCCAATCTTACATGGTCCAACCTTACATGGTCCAATCGTGCATGGTCCAACCTTACATGGTCCAATCTTACATGGTCCAACCTTACATGGTCCAATCTTACATGGTCCAATCTTGCATGGTCCAATCTTGCATGGTCCAATCTTACATGGTCCAACCTTGCATGGTCCAACCTTACATGGTCCAACCTTACATGGTCCAATCTTACATGGTCCAACCTTGCATGGTCCAACCTTACATGGTCCAACCTTACATGGTCCAACCTTACATGGTCCAATCTTACATGGTCCAACCTTACATGGTCCAACCTTACATGGTTCAATCTTACATGGTCCAATCTTACATGGTCCAACCTTACATGGTTCAACCTTACATGGTCCAATCTTACATGGTCCAATCTTGCATGGTCCAATCTTACATGGTCCAACCTTGCATGGTCCAACCCTGCATGGTCCAATCTTACATGGTCCAACCTTACATGGTCCAACCTTGCATGGTCCAATCTTACATGGTCCAACCTTACATGGTCCAATCGTGCATGGTCCAACCTTACATGGTCCAATCTTACATGGTCCAACCTTACATGGTCCAATCTTACATGGTCCATATATATTATTGGACCATGTAAGATTGGACCATGCAAGGTTGGACCATGTAAGGTTGGACCATGTAAGATTGGACCATGTAAGGTTGGACCATGTAAGGTTGGACCATGTAAGATTGGACCATGCAAGGTTGGACCATGCAAGATTGGACCATGCAAGATTGGACCATGTAAGATTGGACCATGTAAGGTTGGACCATGTAAGGTTGGACCATGTAAGATTGGACCATGTAAGGTTGGACCATGTAAGGTTGGACCATGTAAGGTTGGACCATGTAAGATTGGACCATGCAAGGTTGGACCATGCAAGGTTGGACCATGTAAGATTGGACCATGCAAGATTGGACCATGTAAGATTGGACCATGTAAGGTTGAACCATGTAAGGTTGGACCATGTAAGATTGGACCATGTAAGGTTGGACCATGTAAGGTTGGACCATGTAAGGTTGGACCATGCAAGGTTGGACCATGTAAGGTTGGACCATGCAAGATTGGACCATGCAAGATTGGACCATGTAAGATTGGACCATGTAAGGTTGGACCATGTAAGGTTGGACCATGTAAGATTGGACCATGTAAGGTTGGACCATGTAAGGTTGGACCATGTAAGGTTGGACCATGTAAGATTGGACCATGTAAGATTGGACCATGCAAGGTTGAACCATGTAAGGTTGGACCATGTAAGATTGGACCATGTAAGGTTGGACCATGTAAGGTTGGACCATGTAAGGTTGGACCATGTAAGATTGGACCATGTAAGATTGGACCATGCAAGGTTGGACCATGCAAGGTTGGACCATGTAAGATTGGACCATGCAAGATTGGACCATGTAAGGTTGGACCATGTAAGGTTGGACCATGTAAGATTGGACCATGTAAGGTTGGACCATGTAAGGTTGGACCATGTAAGGTTGGACCATGTAAGATTGGACCATGCAAGGTTGGACCATGTAAGGTTGGACCATGTAAGATTGGACCATGTAAGGTTGGACCATGTAAGGTTGGACCATGTAAGGTTGGACCATGTAAGATTGGACCATGTAAGATTGGACCATGCAAGGTTGGACCATGCAAGGTTGGACCATGTAAGATTGGACCATGCAAGATTGGACCATGTAAGGTTGGACCATGTAAGGTTGGACCATGTAAGGTTGGACCATGTAAGATTGGACCATGCAAGGTTGGACCATGCAAGATTGGTCCATGCAAGATTGGACCATGTAAGATTGGACCATGTAAGGTTGGACCATGTAAGGTTGGACCATGTAAGATTGGACCATGTAAGGTTGGACCATGTAAGGTTGGACCATGTAAGATTGGACCATGCAAGGTTGGACCATGCAAGGTTGGACCATGTAAGATTGGACCATGCAAGATTGGACCATGTAAGATTGGACCATGTAAGGTTGAACCATGTAAGGTTGGACCATGTAAGATTGGACCATGTAAGATTGGACCATGTAAGGTTGGACCATGTAAGGTTGGACCATGTAAGGTTGGACCATGCAAGATTGGACCATGCAAGATTGGACCATGTAAGATTGGACCATGTAAGGTTGGACCATGTAAGGTTGGACCATGTAAGATTGGACCATGTAAGGTTGGACCATGTAAGGTTGGACCATGTAAGATTGGACCATGCAAGATTGGACCATGTAAGATTGGACCATGTAAGGTTGAACCATGTAAGGTTGGACCATGTAAGATTGGACCATGTAAGATTGGACCATGTAAGGTTGGACCATGTAAGGTTGGACCATGTAAGATTGGACCATGTAAGGTTGGACCATGTAAGGTTGGACCATGTAAGGTTGGACCATGTAAGATTGGACCATGCGTGACCCAACATGTTTTAAAATCGTCACCACGAGTTTTCGTCACACTCAACAATGGGACTTTAATTAGTGTACAGATGCTAGTTGTCTGATTGGTCAGTTTGAGAATCAACAGAGCTCTCGTGGATCCACGGAAACACGTGGAAAAAAACAACAAGAGAAAAAACGGCTTCGCGATGCGCTAAACAATGAATTGTTTACGGTATATAATATTTTATTTACGGTATATAATGTATTATTTACCAAATCATGAATTATATAGCGGAAACCTATTATATAGCTATATAAAGCATTATTTAGTGTAATAATACTATTTCAAGGCAAAAACAGTAAATAATAAATTATTTATCTAAATAATAAATTATTTATCTAAATAATAAATTATTTATCTGAATAATAAATTATTTATCTAAATAATATTTTATTTAGATAAATAATATTTTATTTAGATAAATAATATTTTATTTACATATAATATTTTATTTATCTAAATAATATTTTATTTAGATAAATAATATTTTATTTATCTAAATAATATTTTATTTATTTAAATAACACTTTATTTACATATAATATATTGTTTAGAGAAAACGCGTAATTATTTATAAATAATGAGTTATTTACAAACACAATCTCTTATTTATGCTAAACAATGCATTATTTAGTGCTCTGGGCTCTCTTTTTTCTGTATCTGTAAATAATGCATTGTTTAATTTAAACAATGCATTATTTAGCTAAATAATGCATGATATAGCTAAATAAAGCATTGTTTAGCTAAATAACGCGTTATTTAGCTAAATAATGTGTTATTTAGACATCAAGAGCTAAAAGGGACTTTTGCACCATTCGGATTGCCATAGATACACAGACAGACACACAATTAAAGTCTGCTGGACCTTCCTACTGCGTACTCGGGGATAAATTGTGATCAAGGTACACCATCGTAGCAAGAAAAGGTTTGTTTCTCGCCCTAAATACCTGTGTGGAAATCCATAATCTTCTGAAGCCAAAATGTAAATAAGGCCCCCCCCAAAAAAAAATTAGTCTGTTTACGGTATCCCGACCGACCCTATTTTTTCGCGCGACCCTAGACTTTTTTTGGCATTTGGGAAAAAAAGAAAAAAGTCTGTTTTTTGGGAAAATAACTTAAAAATATTTTTTGGGGAGAAAAAAAAATAAATTCCCGACCTACCGACCCTATTTTTGGGGGGCCTATGTTACCGTAAACAGACTATTTTTTTGTTGTTGGCCTAAATACAAAATAAATAAATTGTGATCAAGGCACACCATCGTAGCAAGAAAAGGGTTAGATTGTTTACTCAATATGTGTTTTTTGTAAATAATGCACAAACGTTGAATAAAACAGTTTAAACCAAAAGGGTTAGTTTCTCAAACAAAAGCTTTGTGTGGAAAAAATGAGGGTTTACATGAGCATCAAATAAAGAAAAATATACACAAAAACCTGAACATTTAAATAAATATTTGCTAATGAAAAAACATTAGACGGCTACGCGATTATTTAATCTAATCTGACTGGTTATTGTGAAGAAAAGACCGATATTGGTGTGGGATTTACCAATCCTGCCTTTAATCAATTTATCATAAGGTAGTACCGGTTTACATTACACTCAGCGCCAATCGCTGTTTATGTCAGGCCAAACAAAAATATATGTTGGTTTAGGGTAACGTGACCAAAAAAGATAGGGTCGGTAGGTCGGCTTTTTAAAAAAAATTATTTAGTCGATTTTAAAGGAGGTTACTTCCCTTAGTATGGTTCGCAAAATGTGCTAAGATTTAAAAAAAAAATTTTTTAGAAATGATAAACAAGTTTTCGGGTCGGCGGGAAAAAATAGGGTCGGTCGGGTTACCCTAAACCAACATATATTTTTGTTTGGCCTTCCCTCCACCCATCAAGTGAAGCCAAAAACAGCGCTATATATTCACACAAATACCAAATATGCGATTGCCATTCTATCCAAACTTCTTGACATTCACAAATAATGACCTCTTTTTACATTTAGTCAAGTTTTGACTAAATGTTTTAACGTAGAGGGGGGAATCGAGACGAGGGTCGTGGTGTATGTGCGTGTGTGTGTGTGTGTGTCTGTCTGTCTGTGTGTGTGTGTGTAGAGCGATTCAGACTAAACTACTGGACCGATCTTTATGAAATTTGACATAAGAGTTCCTGGGTATGATATCCTCAGACGTTTTTTTCATTTTTTTGATAAATGTCTTTGATGACGTCATATCCGGCTTTTCGTGAAAGTTGAGGCGGCACTGTCACGCCCTCATTTTTCAACCAAACTGGTTGAAATTTTGGTCGGGTAATGTTCGACGAAGCCCGGACTTCGGTATTGCATTTCAGCGTGGTGGCTTAAAAATTAATTAATGACTTTGGTCATTAAAATTCTGAAAATTGTAAAAAAAATTTTTTATATAAAACGATCCAAATTTACGTTTATCTTATTCTCCATCATTTGCTGATTCGAAAAACATATAAATATGTTATATTCGGATTAAAAACAAGCTCTGAAATATAAATATATAAAAATTATTATCAAAATTAAATTTTCCAAATCAATTTAAAAACACTTCCATCTTATTCCTTGTCGGTTCCTGATTCCAAAAACATATAGATATGATATGTTTGGATTAAAAACACGCTCAGAAAGTTAAAACGAAGAGAGGTACAGAAAAGCGTGCTATCCTTCCCAGCGCAACTACTACCCCGCTCTTCTTGTCAATTTCACTGCCTATGCCGTGAGCGGTGGACTACGAGTATACGGTCTTGCTGCGTTGTATTGCGTTCAGTTTCATTCTGTGAGTTCGACAGCTACTTGACTAAATGTTGTATTTTCGCCTTACGCGACTTGTTTTTTTTTAAGAAAGTATCTAAACTTCTTGACAAACACAACCACTGAACATTCTATAGTCGAAGTAGCAAAAGTTCTTTACAAACACAGGTACTGGTCATACATTTTGTCGAAGTAGACTTGGCAACCACAAATACTGATCATTCTATTGTAAAAGTATCCACACTTCTTGATAAACACAAACACTGACCATGTGGATAAATACTGACCATGCTATTATGAAAGTGTCCTAACGTCTTGGCAACCACAAATACTGACCATTCTATTGTGAAAGTATCCACACTTCTTGACAAACACAAACACTGACCATTCATATCAAACCGAGTGTTAACCAGAAGGGAAAGGGCTAGCTGCTGTAATACAACGTAACCTCACGTGAAACGCGAGCGACGCGAGGGTCGAACTGACCTAAATCACACAAGGGGAACGACACAGTCACTGCCACTGGCCCTTTCAGTCGCGTTGCACAGCTTCAGATAGCTACAGCATGTTTTGCATCTCACAAAATAGACATTCCTAGTATGTCCCCTCTTGTCAAATATCCGCATGTGTGATACTCGCTTTTCACGTGATGTTACGTTGTATTACAGCAGCTAGCTCCTGGTTATACGGTAAAGAAGGGCTGGGTTTGATATGTTGGACAAATACTGACCATTCTATTATGGAAGTATCCAAACTTCTTGACAAATACATCACGCAGTAAGTCCAGGTCTGACACAATCACTGCAGGGGTGTTTGGAAGATAAATCCTGCGAGAGGAACGAGACATCTGAATATTATTTTGTATTTAGCAAATAAATAATAGACAATAATAACACAGAAAAGTTGATTATTGCTAAATCACGAGATAGAGAATTATCAGATGGTTGATCCTGAAAAACTCAAACAAGAAGCCGTCTCTAGTGATGTACGTACTCGTATAAACACTTGACACTATAGAAGTTGCGGGGAAGACGGGGCCGACGGCAACGACGACTGAACCGAGACAGGTGTGTTATTGTTCGGCGTCATCCAGGGCCGGACTACCGGGGGGGTTATGGGGGTTGCGCAACCCCCCCCCCCCCCTACATGTACCTCACTTATTTAAAACATTTTTTATTATTGTTTATTTTATGCCGTTTCATGCAAGGAGCGACCATTTTCCTATCTCAGAATATGACCTACCCATCAGACCCCCACAAGGGGCTCTGCCCCTTGACCCCGCCAGGGGGAACATCCCCCTGGACCACCACTGGCAACCCCCCCCCCCCCTCCTCTTAGCCTAGTCCGGCCCTGTCATCGCTCGTACTGACCTGGACCGCCAACTAGCTCTCTCTCCGCTCTGTCTCTCTATTACGAGGTAGCTGCCTCACGCATTTAGGAAGCTACGCTTACTAGCCTTTCAGAAATCAGGGGGATGTCATATCCGGTATTGATTGTAAACATGGACGAAGTTGCCGAGGTAAGTTTTGAAAATGCTAAAATAAACTCAGCTGAAGTGCATATGGAACATGTTTTTCGATGAGTTTTGTAAAGTTTTGTTTGGAGTTTTGGAAAATCCAGTTCATTGTCACCTCCCACTGTCACAAATAACTGGAGCGTGCTTTCTTTTCACTGTCTTTCAAACCGGACGCTAATAAGCGCCCCTGTGAAAGTCGAGCGTCGTAACCTCGAAGGGTCACGTGACGAGTTGGCGGTCTAGGCTATTTGGTCTATGTACTGACACAAGTAGCGTTTGCGGGAAGAACGAGCGCCAGTGGCCTGAAGAAGAAAACTCCTGGACACCCGAACGAATGATTTTGACACGAATTGTAGAGGCGGAGCACGGGGTGCACGGGGAACACGCATTTCAAATGCGTGTTCTGAATTATTCGTCTTGCACCTGGGTCTTCCAGGTCTGTGACCTAATAAAAAAAAACCCAGCTGTTGCGTGTTAGCCCATACATGTTAAATGTGATGATGATAATTAGTTTTAACGTCCTCTTAGAACCAATTGGCCTATCTTGGGACAGGTAGAGTTGATATGCTTTATGGGGGGACAGGACACTCAGTGGACAGACATGCAAACAGAGAACACATATGATCGTGTTATAGATCTGGAAGTCTGTTGTTGCGATATTTCAAAATGGGGATGGAAGTAAAGATTTTGTTGGGGTTGTTGCCATAGTGTACGCGAAATATAGTTGGAGTGGAGCGGTTTTGTAGGCTTATTTGCTTTTTATTTATGTAAAATATTTTTCAGACTTTTGGATAATGCCAAAATAATGTAATAAATAACTGGCTGAATAAGTAAATAAATACGTAACTAGAAACATAAACAAAAATAAAAAACATAAAAAAAAATAAAAAAAATTGTTAGCCAAAAAAGAATATTAAATATAACTTGCTAAAATAATATATCAGAATGGGGACCTTAAGTTCAGGTAGGAGGAGGGCGGTGTATGTGATTTAGCCTTGTTTGAATAGAGCTATATGATAGGTGTTGTAGGCGCTTTGGTTGTTGGGCGTGGGGCCGGACATGTGTGTTTGTGTCTGTGGGTGTGTGTGGTGTGTGTATGTGTTTGTGTGTATGTGTGTGTGTGTGTGCGTGGGTGTGCGTGTGCGCGGGTGCATGTGCGCGTGTGCGCGTGCGCGCGCGCATGGGTGTGTGTGTGTGTGTCCCGCGATTTGTAAAATGTTTTTCAAATCACGTAAATGATATTTAACTCATCTCCAAAGTTGAAGGGATCTATTGAGAAAAAAAAATGTCATTACTTTTTTGTCCCATCGCTTGGAAATTCGGGTCGCTTCCTCCCAGTAGAAAGATAGCAGTAACAGAGTCACGCCACCCCTCAGGTCATGGGATCTATTAGTCCCGTTTCGTCGTTATCCCATTTCACCCCCATCCCATTTTCGCGACATTTCACAGGCCAAGTGTCATTTTACCACCATATCATATACCATTAGCTCTACTTACCATTTTGGCGCAATCCCGTTTCGCCGTTATCCCATTTAGCCCCCATCCCATTTTCGCGACATTTCAAAGGCCAAGTGTCATTTTACCACCGTGTCATACCACTAGTGCCACATTCCATTTTGTCGCCATGCCGTTTTGCCGTCATCCCATTTCGCCGCCATCCCTATTTCGCGACAATTTGGATTGTGACGAAAATGGGATTTCGCGTAAACGGAATGTCTCCCTAGTTGAATAACGCAGTATATAGTAGTATATAATGAGGCTTGGCAAGAAGAATAAATCAAAATAAGATGGCGGCCAAATGGGATGGTGTCAAAATGGGATGTCGCGCTATTGTTATGACACGGTAGTAAAATGACGCTTGGCTTGTGAAATGTCGCGAAAATGAGATGGGGGCGAAATGGAATGGTGGTGAAACGGCATGACGGCCAAATGGGATATGGTGTCAAAATGGGATGTCGCGCTATTGTTAAGACATCTTAGTAAAATGACGCTTGGCTTGTGAAATGTCGCAAAAATGGGATGGGGCAAAAAATGGGACGGCGGCAAAATGGGATTGCACCAAAATAGGATGTGGATCTAAAACTACCCCCACCACTTAGCGTAGAGAGGCTCTAAACAACAAATATTAATAATAATAAAAGGCATGCATTACTTTGTGGAATGCGAAATTTTTACATTTTTACAAATCGCGGTTTTAGGTTCGACGTGATTTGTAAAATGTAGATCAGTCAAATTTAGATCAGTGCTCGCGAAAACCATAAAATAATTATGGGAGATAGATTTTGTTTTGATAGATTAGCGCAGGACTGTAGCGTCCGGTCAGGGAGAGAATGAGCCGAACTCATTTTGACCTGAGTTCAGGATGAGGTTGTCCTGACAAGACTGTTGTAAGCATTTAAATATAAGCTTGTACGCTTTCAAATAAAATTTAAAAACAAACACGTGTACGTACCCGTAGACTCTGCCAAACTCTTTGTTCCACTCAAAAAACTTGTCGCAAAACCCCTGAAAAAAGTGAGGGTTTTTTGTTTGAATATTTGGATTAATGAAAGCGTCTAGCTCTTAAATAACTGTACTTGCTGATTCCTGAGCCTGCTATATCTGCGACAGGACTGCACATTGTTAGTTTCTTTGTTTGTTTGTTTGTTTTCTATCTGTAAAACTTATGCAACTTGAGATTTTTCACAAATGTTACTATTCCTTTTTAACCCGGTTGCTTACAGCCCATATAGGATAGCACGAACTGACATTCAAACACTGATTGATTGACTGACAGGTCAGTTTCTCTTCTTTAAAAATAGAATCATGAATTTTACATTTATGGTGTTGAAAACACGAACAAGCTTACGCCTTATAGTAGCGTCTTCAGCGAATCAGAATTACAATTAGGGTTAACTAGTTAACTAAGGATCATGATAAGATTCATAATTATAGTCCTGTCGGGTTACCCTCATGGAAATTCGGTCTGCTTTCTCCCTGGGGAAAGCGAGCTGCCATACAGTATACGGCGCTACCCAATTTTTTTTGTTCCTGCATGCGTGTATTCATGTTTCCAAGCCCTGAGACTGTCGCTGTGAACTTGAGTTCTTTATCGTGCGCATGCGTGCACACGGGGTTGTTCGGACACCGAGGACAGTCTGTACAAAGTTGACTCTTGGAAATAAATCCCTCGCCGAACGTGGGGATCGAACCCACGCCGATAGCGACAACTGGTTTTAACTGAGCTATTTCCCCGCCCCTTAATTGGCTGAATAGGAGAGTAAGTAAACAAGTGGGTGACTGAGTGAGTGAGTCGAATAGTAGCGCAGTGAGTTACTAGAGTGAGCGACTCACCCCGCTGCTGAGCTGACGTGCGTTTCCAACGACGTACATAGGGCGAGGGCCAGGGATTCCTAGCTTCTCAAACGTCTTCAACCCTTGCTGTGAGCGCCTGCACATCAAAAATAAATACATTTAAGAAAAGAAAAGAAAAAGTTCGATTTGGATGGGGTTTTTTTTTGTTAATAGAGGACAGCACAAACGAGGATTGCATAAGAATGATTGTGTTATCGTTCTATTATTCAAATCCGAATGCCTTGTCAGGTAGTCTTTCGAGACGGTGTAAGCCTATATTGTCCAATAGACAGTGTGGTTGTTTGCGCTGAGTAATGCGTTTTAGCTCCGTACAGCATGGAATGTGTTTGCGTTCGCTTGAATACAGAATTTGGTTTCCTGAATCCAAAGGGTTTTGTCTGCTTCGACGAAAGCGTACCCACCAGAACTGAATAAAATATGACAATGAACCGAGTCTGATTTCTGACACTGAAGAGTCGCAGCCCGAAACAGTTCAAGTAAAATTCATTTCAATATTTGACATAGTTACGTAGAGTTTTCGAGCAGATGGATTTAATTTACAGCACAGCATATGTTCCTTGAACTTCTTGAGTTCCAGTTCACCAGAAAACTGTCCCCAAATGGCTCCTTAGCTAGTATACCTTTAAACTTTTTGTTCGTGGTCAGCCGGTCGGCTGATTTGTAAAGATACAAAGAAACAGAACCTATATATGTGCATATGGCTGAGTATTTTAACTCAATGATTACTCAGGTGGGTCAATAAAATTGCACACACACACAAAAGAACACACACACACACAAAAGAACACACACACACACACAACGCACAACTTACCAGAACCAGTAGACCAAAAGGGAGACAACTCCAACCACCAACACGTTGGTCAACGACAACCAACTCATAATGTCAACCGCCATTTTGTCACAGTCAGTTCCCTCGTCACTGTTTTGTTCCCTATTCCTTCTTCCTTTGTTTCACTCTCTTTCGTTTTTCTGCAAATTCAAAAGATGCAAAATCAGTCAGTGTAGAAAAATATGCACCGTACAGCCATTATAAGATGTCTCAATGATGGCTGTTATCAGACAAGGTGTTTCGATCGTCACCCAGTTATTATTATATGAAGTCTTATATCGCGCGCATATCTCCAGACTCGGACTCAAGGCGCAGGGATCTATTTATACCGTGTGAGATGGACTTTTTTACACAATACACCACGCATTCACATCGACCAGCAGATCGCAGCCATTTCGGCGCATATCCTACTTTTCACGGCCTATTATTCCAAGTCACACGGGTATTTTGGTGGACATTTTTGATCTATGCCTATACAATTTTGCCAGGAAAGCCCCTTTTGTCAATCGTGGGATCTTTAACGTGCACACCCCAATGTAGTGTACACGAAGGGACCTCAGTTTTTCGTCTCATCCGAAAGACTAGCACTTGAACCCACCACCTAGGTTAGGAAAGGGGGGAGAAAATTGCTAACGCCCTGACCCAGGGTCGAACTCGCAACCTCTCGCTTCCGAGCGCAAGTGCGTTACCACTCGGCCACCGCCAGTCCTTAAAAACTCAAGTTAGTTATGAATGGAAATTTGTGAAAATGGTGAAGAACGCGTACGTCAAGTAAGTCAAAGTTAACTCATTCCACGTCAAATTTGCTTCAGCTACAACATATTTCCACAGTTTTCCCTGTCTTCAAAGTTTGGTAAAAACCAAAACTGATTCGTTTTTACTGGAGTGAAGAGAAAGAGGTAAAAACCAAAACTGATTCGTTTTACTGGAGTGAAGAGAAAGAGGTAAAAACCAAAACTGATTCGTTTTACTGGAGTGAAGAGAAAGAGGTAAAAACCAAAACTGATTCGTTTTACTGGAGTGAAGAGAAAGAGGTAAAAACCAAAACTGATTCGTTTTACTGGAGTGAAGAGAAAGAGGTAAAAACCAAAACTGATTCGTTTTTACTGGAGTGAAGAGAAAGAGGTAAAAAAAATGTCCCACCTGTGGAGTCGTAGATGGGAGGGTAAAATCTGTTGCTTGTTTTCTTTCTTTATTTGCGGGTTTCCCTCCTTTTTTTGAGAGGTTAGGGTTTGAATGGGGGAGAGGCTTTGTAAAGGTCACAGAATTTCCGGAGCTGGGATGAAGCCGAACCTTCCAAGCACACAGGCTATTGCAATGAGTTAAGAGTACATCTGTTGACTATACCTCTCCACTGCTCTCTTCATCCACCCCCTTCTCTTATTTCATGCAATATTTGCTGTACAGTGGCTTTAAAGGTCCGCAAAGCGTTAACTTAACAGATTATCAGCAAAGAACAACATGACAGATACCAAAAGAGAAACAATGATACATTGTGCATATCATTGTTCTGTGTTGACGGATTTATTTTCATTTCATTTTTCATTTCATTACTTTATTGTCCCATCGCTGGGAAATTCGGGTCGCTTCCTCCCAGTGGAAAGCTAGCAGCAACGGAGTCGCGCTACCCAGGTGTCTGCGTGTTTAGGTGTATTCAGCCACCTGCACTTATGGCAGAATGACCATGACCAAGGTCTTTTACGTGCCATTGTGATGACACGGGGGTGGGACATGGCTTCCGTCTCTGGGTCTGCACATAAAGTTGACCCGTGTCCGTCCCGGCCCGAATTCGAACCTGCGACCTTCCGATCACAAGTCCAGTGCTCTACCAACTGAGCTACCAACGTGTAGGCTAAGCGGTTTAAGTCGAGTCCAGCAAAATATCCACCTGATTTGAGGCAAGGACTGATTATTCGAGTTTTAGCGTGCTCTTAGGACCAACTTACCTGTATACACTAGGACTGTGACATTTGTTGTCGATGATACATAGCTGAGGATAGGGTATGATCACAGGAGCCTGAACCAAAGCGCCGGTAGATCGAAGTATCCTACTCATTTATCCTTACTGAAGCATTACTATACAGTATACTAGAGACTTGCACACTAAGTTGTATCATGTTATTTTGAAGTATAGGAGGCTTTGTACAGTGATTCGTGAAGGCCGCTTCACTGGTCCATATTAGGCGCCCAGGCTCCTAATATGGACCATTTGTGATTTTTTCTGTATTTAGTTTTTGCTGAATGTCTATAAAAGCTATTTCACTCTAATTAGGCCTAACGGTTAATTTAAGAGAGAAGGACTACCAAACAAAAAATGAAACTTCTTCGAAAGAAAACAGGCTAGTTATCAGTATGAAACAAAAAGTGGTCCATATTAGGAGCCCTTCCCCTACTACAGTAAAGATATAAAGGAGTAGGACGCTTCGGTCGACCGGCGTTTTGATTCAAGCTCCTGTGGTCTGATACTATTGACTCGTACAAGCTTAAATTAGATTTGTTTTCCCCGACTCGCCGGCATTCTATGGGATGTTCTCGCCAAAGTTTCAAGATGTACGATGATGATGAATAGATGAGAGGTGGCTATACATAGGTGCTTGCCGCGTTCAAATTTCGAGGCACCGAGATTTTCGCTGTGGGTTTATATGTATCTGTTTTATGTGCGTGTGTGTAGGCCTATGTGCTTTATTTCAGTATTATTTCTCGTTTTGAGATAATAAAATTATTGTATTGTGTTGCATTGTATTGTATGGTATTGTATTGTTTGTTCGAAGAGAACGTGCAAAATAAATCCCTCGCCGAACCCATACCGATATCGACGTACTGCATGATTACAAGCAAGCGCCTGTGGCCGCAAACTGAGTAGGATAAAATGACAAGACGACTACCCAAGACTTGCAAAATTCCGCACCCGGTGTAACACGAAATTTTTACTCCACGAAAAATTTACTCCGGAGTAAATATTTCGTACGAAATTCTTACTCCGAGTACACTTTTCGTACGAGAAAAGAACTCCCCAAGGCACGAAAAAATTACTCCCTCCACGAATTTTTTACTCCCCATTTTTTTTTTACTTCCAGTAAAAATCTCGTAGGCAAAAATGGGATGCAGGCGAAGGGATAATGCCAATAAGTGATCTCGCGCACACGAATGTCGCGCTACCCTCCTTCCACCCCTTCCACCACCAAGACTAACAGGGGACAAGGGAGTACAAATTTCGTACACCTGGCATGGGAAGTTAAATTGCTCGTGTTGGGGTGAAGTAATTTATTCGTTATTTATTCGTCAGGGGAGTAACATTTTTGTACGAAATGTTTACTCGGAACTCACCTGTCTTGGGGAGTAATTTTCTCGTGCAATGGGGGAGTGCTTTTTTCGTAAAGGGAGTAACTTTTTCATACGAAATGTTTACTCCGGAGTAAAAATCTCGTGGGAGTAATTTTCTCGTGTTACACCGGTAAAGTGTGACAACTAGGTCATAGAAAACCTCGCGTTTGTTGTAGGGAGATAAACTCCATAGAAACGAAGCATGCGGTAGGCGAATTTTTACTGACCACTATAACTGCACCCATGTTTAAACAGTGCATCGGACACCTAATTAAAGAGTTTAAGAGGTGACCATGCAGTTCACAATCAAATACAGTAATTGTAATGGATCTGTTTACGATTGTCATGTACTGTACATAATTATAATATATTTATAAACAGTTAGTTTTTATTTTCGTATTCAAGCATTCAGCACTCAGCAGGCTAACTAGTGAAACTCCCTACTACAAACATTCTCAATATTGAGAATACGGCGGGATTTCCCTTACCGTCCGAGTCTAACACAGAGCCCCCGACAAAGATGTCAAAGCTTGAAAGTGAGGGGCCACGGTGAGGGGCAAGTGGAGGGTTGGAAGGGGGTGGGGGGGCGTTGGTTTGTAGTTTCTACATATTAAGCTACGAGTGTACGCTTTTCTCTATTCCCCTATGGTGATTGAACGTTGCGGGGAAAAGTTGCACCCAATAATTAAGAAATTACTGTGTCAAAAGTCGTCAACACGGAAGAACGTAAACTTTCGATTGGTGCAGCGTATCCGCAGGAGAACAATTCAACTGATAAGAGAAGTTTTAGCCTCCACGCGGATATGGGTATAAATGTACTATAGAATAAGTCTGTTTAGTGTGGCTAGGGTTTCTGTTGTTGTTGTTGTTGTTGTTTTCAACATGGCCGATTGTCTCAGTCACCGTAGTCATGTGAGTCATTCACTCCAAAGGGGGCCACACTGATGAATAAACGGCGCAGGAGTGGCCCTGTGAAGTGGTAAAAATCGTGCCTTCTATTATAGTTCAGAAATGTCAGCTAACTCTGAGACGAGCTCACATTCCGTAGCAGCTGAATATCTGAACTACACTGCACAATTGCGAGACATTTGTCAGCCAAGTTAAAGTTAAAACAGTAGTGAAATTCTTACCTTCTTTTTCACACGGGTCGTCGGGCAGGGTCAAGATGTTGTCTTCCACCAGATCGAAGTCTGTGTTGCTATATTTTCTGTTTCGTGTTGTTCAAATCCACTGTTGGGGAAGACTCACTCGGCTGTCATCTGTATTTTCTTTCCAGCTGTTCGCTTATAAATAAGCTGTGGCGCAAATCGGGGTCAACTTGCGGTACGCATATACCCTTATTCGCTAAGAGTACACCATGTCCTTAAAAGTCAGCGCGCTACCGATTGGCTAGAGCAACCAAGATTGTATTAGCTATGCCCTTATTAGTCATCGCAGATTACACTGATTGATGTAAGGGGCACTAAAGTGCATGGTGTTGGGTACACGTTTGTGACTCTTCCGTATAGCCACATGTACTTACATGTCGTCGTAATCATACATTGACTGAGTTCAAAATGACAGGCTACTTGTTATGGGTACAGGACCAAGTATACCCTTAGGAGTATACTCGTAAACAAACCTCGAATCAGATATCATTGACCATACAAGGTTGCTTCGCTGTGGCCGGTGAAATAAGCGATACGAATTTCATCAGCACTGATTTAGGAGTTGTTATGCGTACGGCTAGCCTACTCAGAAACGATAGAGGACTGTGTTTACATCAGTTATTGACGAGCCGCAGGAGCGGCGAGTCATATGGTCTCGGCTCGAAAGCTGTCTGTGGAGGCTGCGTGCTATAATTAGCTGACCTGCTGCGCGAGCAGTCACTGCAGAGTTTTGAGATAACTTTGTAACACGTTTTATTTTATGTTCCTCAAGAATGAAACTTTGGGCAACGTGCCACGTAAAACTACACGCAACAAGGATTCAGTAGGTACCAAACATGCCTTGGTCAGAAGTAGAATGTAAATGAATCTTTATAAAGAAGTAGGCTACTTCAAACGACAGCCACAGCCACGGTTGGGTTCACGGCATCAAACCGATGCGACTCTCCGTCATATCATACACGTAATCAATCAAATAGATGACTAATAAACATGTAAACTACATGTTTACGTCTATGGTCGGACATAAGAAAGGAGAGCTTCCCCCGGGCCTGTGCATGTGTCGTTCGTTGTGCGTGTGTAAATGTACACAACAAACTGACGACAAAACTGAGACAGACCTCTTTCGCTTCAGTCTTGCAGAATTTAAAGACGAATACAGGTAGAGCGTGCATTATACTAACTGTTTGGTAAAAGTATCAAACGTTTCTTTTTATAAATAAGTGGCAGGCTTACAGGAATACAAAGAGGCGCAAGTTGAAAGTAATGGATATATCTCTGGAAGATGCCATCAGTCCAAGTTGTCAAATGAAATCAAAGATGACAGAAACAGAAGTTTTCCATACAAATGTTGGTGTTTCAAAGGAAGTTTGCATTCTTTCAGATAATGATATAGACGAGGTGGCTGTTTGTTATGAAGTTTCAACAAGCCAACATTCAAATGATTTTACTTCATCTACAGATTTTCTAAATTCAGCACTTCATAACTGTCATTATGAACTTGGAATCAGAGAGAGACCGTCTTTCCATTGTCATTCATGCCATAGATTTTTGTTTCAGAATCAATGTTTCACATGGCGTTCACTAGAGAGCATGCGAAGTTTCCGACAGTCTTTAGGATTTGTAAAAAAGGCCGTGTTTTGCTGTACATGCAAAAACTACCTGTCAAAAGGGAAAGTGCCTAACAGATTGCAACAACATTCCTATTTTAAGCTCAGCCACACGCCGACATGGAAGTTCAATGGTACTTTCAAACTTTTTCTTCTCTTCGTCGTATTTGATTTCTTTCTATTTCATAAGTCGAGTGCATATGATTTCGGCTCGTGTTCATCGTGAGATGGACTTAGTTTCTTGTAAATGACTCAGTTTGAATGTCAATATTACTGAATGATCGATGATATTTAAAATACGTTTGATGTTCGGTAATACTTACAATACGCCTGGAGAGCTAAAACTGGCAAACAGACTCTACACGCATCGTCATACTATAGTACCATACTCACACACACACACACACACACACACACACACACACACACACACACACACACACGTGCGCGGCGTGCGTACAGAAACACACACATAACCACACACTAGTTCACACTCACTCCCTTACAAACACAGACACGCAGACACAGACATACACACAAACCCAAAACCACGCACAAACATATACTGTAACACACACACACACACACACACACACAGAGACACACATACACTCACACACCCAAGACCGCCACGCACACATATATATACTGTAACACACACACAAATACACACATATACTGTCACAATCATACTGACACACACATACACACACACACACACTGACACACACTGACACACACACACACACACACACACACACACACACACACATACACACACTGACACACACACACACACACACACACACACTGACACACACACACACACACACACACACAATCATGTACGCACACACGAAACACATGGCACACGCGTCCGCTCTCGTTCAAAACATTAGTCTGAAACGTCATTTGCTTGAAAGAAAATGTCGAAGAGAAATGTTTTTTCAATGCTTCAAAAATAGATGTGTATCACTTTCTAATATATAAACTTAATATAAAACATAAACTTACAAGGTATTCATAGAATTCATGTGTGATCAATAAAATTGAAATATAAATTGCACAACCACATTATCAGTCCCAAAAAGTGTGACCATCTAAAGATAATTTTTTGTGTTGTGTTTGTTTGTTTTGTGTTGTTTTCTATTGTTTTTGTGCGTGTGCTATTTATTTGATTATTTGTTTTTATTTTCTAATTTGAGAGTACAGCACAACACAAACATCACAGAGATGGGATGCCCTCTCTCTCTCTCTCTCTCTCTCTCTCTCTCTCTCTCTCTCTCTCTCTCTCTCTCTCTCTCTCTCTCTCTCTCTCTCGCGCATGCGCGCGCTCGACATTTTCTCTTATTTGACCCCAGCCCCCCCCCCCCCCCCCCAACATTTTCTTCTTGCCTTGTTCCATCGTAAGTGTGAATGTGTGTGTAGTGACTTACGTCCGCGCGCTAGTGGCATGTACATGCGTGTGTGTCGGCGCGTGCATACGTGCGTGCGTGCGTGCGTACTTATGAGATCTACTTTATTGTAAAACGTTTCAGACAAAAAGGCTCCTCATCAGTCACTCCATCTTGAATATCACAATGTCGACGTTAGCCGCTTGATTGACTGGTCTAACTCTGGAGTCATTCCTCGAATGTTCAGCCGCAGGCGCGTTTTCTTGCAACCTAGAAAGGGGGAGAAAAGACAATGTAGTCAAACGCACATCATTACTGAGAAATTAAACGAACGTACGTTATATGTTAGGTTTTGAACCACTGACGCAAGAATAGAACAAGCGATCTTGTTAATGTGAAACAGGCTGTTGGAGGAGCAAAACATGATATTTTTATAGGCCAGACACTAGATTTATGACTTTAGGCAGAAGTATGCCACCATACCTTTCCAGTCTGGTTCACTTTTGGCAAAACAAGACCGCCTCTATGTTTTAATAAGGGTAGCCTATTTATGGGGCGTTTTGCACCATAGCTTGATAAGAAGCACCCCTGTTGCGTTGAATGGTCTCCGTGATACGGTTGGGCTAGACCATAACGTTGCAATAGTTCTCACTTTTGATAAAACTAGGCCTCCGCAACTGTTTACTGCCTACCTTTATCAGAAACAGACCTGTTGCGGTGAATCGTCTCCATGCTACGACTGGTCAGCCATAACGTTGCAATAATTCTCACTTTTGACAAAACTGGGCTTCCACAACGATTTCTTGCCTACCTTTCTCAGAAGCCGTTCTGTTCTTTTGAATGGTCTCCAGGATACGGAGAAAGGTTGCGGCCTGCACGACAAAGTTGACGTTGATGTCCGCCAGGTGGAGGCAGCGTCTGACCAGAGTGACCAGTGCAGTGTCCGCGGACACCTCCATCTCTGGCCGCAGCTGTATTTGCACCTTGTCTGGGTAGCAGAAGAGGTGGTGCGTTAGTTACTGTAGGTGGTTGAATTCATTGGTTTGCTTGTGTGTGAGTGTTAGTGTGTGTGTGTTTGAGGGGGGTGGGCGCGGGAGGTGGGTTGGTTTGGTATGGTTGGGGTCGGCGAATGGTTGGGTTGCGTTGGTTGGGGTGAGCGGATGGGTGTTTTGTATGGTTGGATAACTGGGGTGTGTGGGTGGTTTGGTAAGGCGGCATAGGTTTGGTTTGGTAGTGTAGCATGGCTGGCTGATTGCTTGGTTGGGGTGGGTAGATGGTGGGTGGTTTGGTAGTGTTAGATGATTAGGAGGAGGATGTTTCCGGCTGATTTGGGGGAGGGGTCTGGTGGAGGTAGCTCCATTGGTGGGTAGGTGCGTCGGTTGGATGTTAGGAGTGGGCAGGTGGGTGGCTCGGTATAGTTGGATGCTTTGGGTAAGAAGTTTACAAAGTTGCTTGATTGGGGTGGGCGGTTGGATGAATTAATATTGATGGATGGGTGGTTGGACAGTTTAATAGTTAGGTACAGTTTGTCTTTTGCTCAATTGGTTGGGAGGTGTTCATTTGCTTGTTAGCACAGTCTCTTTGCTACATCGGGTTCGGTCCGATCATTTATACACTCTTTCGTCTCGGCTTGCATTGTTTTGACTTCAACTATCAGCTACTTTATTCGTCAATTAGGTTATTCATTTTTTGTTTCGTTGGTTCGTTTGTTTGTTCGTTCGTCCGTTTGGTCGGTCAGTCGGACATTTCGTTAGTTCTTTTCGTCGAACCTGAAGGGCGTGTAGCATATCGTGTTATAAACAGACTTGTCTGAAACAAAAGATACATACACAGACAGATACAAACAGATTGGGTTTTGCTCACTGAGTGTTTGATAGTAGACCCCAGACAGATACAAACAGATTGGGTTTTGCTCACTGAGTGTTTGATAGTAGACCCCAGACAGAAACAAACAGATTGGGTTTTGCTCACTGAGTGTTTGATAGTAGACCCCAGACAGATACAAACAGATTGGGTTTTGCTCACTGAGTGTTTGATAGTAGACCCCAGACAGATACAAACAGATTGGGTTTTGCTCACTGAGTGTTTGATAGTAGACCCCAGACAGAAACAAACAGATTGGGTTTTGCTCACTGAGTGTTTGATAGTAGACCCCAGACAGATACAAACAGATTGGGTTTTGCTCACTGAGTGTTTGATAGTAGACCCCAGACAGATACAAACAGATTGGGTTTTGCTCACTGAGTGTTTGATAGTAGACCCCAGACAGAAACAAACAGATTGGGTTTTGCTCACTGAGTGTTTGATAGTAGACCCCAGACAGATACAAACAGATTGGGTTTGCTCACTGAGTGTTTGATAGTAGACCCCAGACAGAAACAAACAGATTGGGTTTTGCTCACTGAGTGTTTGATAGTAGACCCCAGACAGAAACAAACAGATTGGGTTATGCTCACTGAGTGTTTGATAGTAGACCCCAGACAGATACAAACAGATTGGGTTTTGCTCAGTGAGTGTTTGATAGTAGACCCCAGACAGATACAAACAGATTGGGTTTTGCTCAGTGAGTGTTTGATAGTAGACCCCAGACAGATACAAACAGATTGGGTTTTGCTCACTGAGTGTTTGATAGTAGACCCCAGACAGATACAAACAGATTGGGTTTTGCTCACTGAGTGTTTGATAGTAGACCCCAGACAGATACAAACAGATTGGGTTTTGCTCACTGAGTGTTTGATAGTAGACCCCAGACAGATACAAACAGATTGGGTTTTGCTCACTGAGTGTTTGATAGTAGACCCCAGACAGAAACAAACAGATTGGGTTTTGCTCACTGAGTGTTTGATAGTAGACCCCAGACAGAAACAAACAGATTGGGTTTTGCTCACTGAGTGTTTGATAGTAGACCCCAGACAGATACAAACAGATTGGGTTTTGCTCACTGAGTGTTTGATAGTAGACCCCAGACAGATACAAACAGATTGGGTTTTGCTCACTGAGTGTTTGATAGTAGACCCCAGACAGAAACAAACAGATTGGGTTTTGCTCACTGAGTGTTTGATAGTAGACCCCAGACAGATACAAACAGATTGGGTTTTGCTCACTGAGTGTTTGATAGTAGACCCCAGACAGATACAAACAGATTGGGTTTTGCTCACTGAGTGTTTGATAGTAGACCCCAGACAGATACAAACAGATTGCGTTTTGCTCACTGAGTGTTTGATAGTAGACCCCAGACAGAAACAAACAGATTGGGTTTTGCTCACTGAGTGTTTGATAGTAGACCCCAGACAGATACAAACAGATTGGGTTTTGCTCACTGAGTGTTTGATAGTAGACCCCAGACAGATACAAACAGATTGGGTTTTGCTCACTGAGTGTTTGATAGTAGACCCCAGACAGATACAAACAGATTGGGTTTTGCTCACTGAGTGTTTGATAGTAGACCCCAGACAGAAACAAACAGATTGGGTTTTGCTCACTGAGTGTTTGATAGTAGACCCCAGACAGATACAAACAGATTGGGTTTTGCTCACTGAGTGTTTGATAGTAGACCCCAGACAGATACAAAATTAACCCGTCGATGCTTCTCAGCAGTTCAGGGTTAGACAGGTCTTCCACACCAAGGTACGTCAACCGTAACTGCAACAAACAGGATACGAATATTTTACAGGGTTTAACCTGGGAGAAAAAGGCAATGGGACATTTTGTCCCCCTCAACCAAATTCCGATGGGACATAGTCGAAGGCAAGAAGCGCCAAAGAGGCCTGTACGCGTTTTTCAACAATGATGTAACTGAAACGGTGCAATATGGTGCCATCCAAAATTAGCCGCTATATCGTGTTATCCATGTATATGTGTGTGTGCGTGTGCATGTTTGTGTTTGTGTGTGTGTGTGTGTGTGTGTGTGTGTGTGTGTGTGTGTGTGTGTGTGTGTGTGTGTGTGTGTGTGTGTGTGTATGTGTGTGTGTGTGTGTAATCCGATGTAAAGTGTTCATTTGGTGGCGTGGTGGTACGTAATCTCAGTGCGTCAAAGGGCGCCAATGGCGCAGGGCGCACTAGTAAATGAAACCCTGGAATAACATCAAGCAGATATTATAGTAAATAAACTCACTGTAAACTCAGATACAGGGTTACAATGGAAACATACATGAAGTTTCCAAGAAATTATAGATTTTTATTTTTCAACTCGCTTGTCGATGAAGGCTGCCGACTTGCTATTGATGTTTAAATGCCTTACAAGCCTCTACACATATTAGGGACAGTATCTTGTCATACGCTAAAGGTAGGCTACACTGTTTATCGTAGGCAATGAACTTGAAACTCGTTCGCAAGAAGTTCATGAGCAAAATTCTTCTTTAGGTGTGCGCACTTTTGCGTTGCCCAACAACATTGACTTTTTTTTTCACGGCTTGGTTTAAACACAATTTTATTCAAAATACATGACATGAAACAATTGACAAAAATGCAGCTAGGACACGAACTCAAGCAGATGCTTATTTGACGTGCCTTTGATGCACAATATTCCTGAAATGGTGAAGATCTAACAGAAATGAGTGAATGCGAAGTGGTAGACATTATACTACAATGTCTCGTGCGACTTCAGACAAAAATCCATTCATTATAACAGCACCTTGCGTTACTGAGTTTACGGTGAGGGCCGTATACAATATCAATGATTTAACAAGCCAAAACGTAATGGAACCTACATAGTACAATCCTAAATTCATCCATTAATTGATTGATTCATTTATTGATATTTTTACACAAAGATACACATTTTTAGCTGACGTCTAGTCTCACAATCTCTCCCTGTTAAAACCACAGCATAGAAATCATTGGATAAAGAAATACAGTTCAGCGTAATAAAGACAATCAAACGGCCAAAGAGAAAATCATTACCTCATGCAGTGGCATTCCTCTGACAAGAACGCTGGCGTATTTGCTAAATCCACACAATCCGTGGATTCGAACCATAACTGCTAGGCCTTGGCATCGCTGAGCCACCTCTCGCCAGCAGTACGAACCTATGGCATGAACACCCACAGATTCATCTGCGTAGAAATCAATTTCCAGTCGGCGTAGGGTTTTTGCCGATGCTTTGGACATTGTTTGAAGGATGGTCTCATTCAGGCTTCTCTGAAGACAACCCACAGAGAGAAAAGCAGACACAGAGTCAGACAGGCCATAAGACAAACGCGCAAACTCACAGGTGTGTAGATATTAAGCACACACACACACACACACACACACACACACACACACACACACACACACACACACACACACACACACACACACACACTAACGCGCGCACGAATGCCTGTGCAACTCTGTTATTACGTGAACAAACAGAGTAAAGGCATACAAAAGCAACCACACAAAAATGTCCGGATACAAGAAGGCAAAAAGCAGGAATTAGGTTCTGGTTAACAGGGGACATACTGTCGTCTGCCATTGTATTTCATAAAATAACGTAGGAGAATGAAGGGGACGTAAAAAAACAGTATCTCCACTACTTATCATCTATGTACTTAAATTTTTATACCGAAATCGCCATTTGACCATTAAAATGCAGAGTCTATTATCTACAAATATCAACAATACACTCCCTTTCGATTAGGAAAGACGAAGCCAGTGTAGCCGTTTGAAAATTCATTGTAGTATTCCAGCGTAGTACTCATAGTAGGATATCCTTATTTGGAAAATGCCAAGCGCAAAACTCCTCTCAAATCCCGTGCATTTCGTGCGTTTAAAAAAAAGCGTGGACAGCGCTCCAGTGTCAAACTGTTGCTGCACTTGTTTGGGCGTGGCTATAAGCATAGTGACATGAACTTAATTGGTCAGTATTTTTAGGCAAAGCACATGTTCTCAGCAAACAGAAAACAAAATGTTGGAAGCGTGAGTCACGCTACCCAAAAATAAAAAAAATTTTACATATATTTTTTTTTCTATAACTTTTTTCCCCATGGTTCATTCATCATTTGACATAACTTTGTATCGAAATCTAACCATAAGATTATTGAAAAAAAAGCGAAAATGTAGACGACCACCTTTAATGTCGTTATCTACCATTTCAGATATGTGCACATTTGCAAGGTGATTTTGTGCTGATACAATGGCGCCCTGACAGACAATGTTCGGATATAACTTTGATCGGGTTTGTATGTGTTGTGAAAGAGAGACTACTCTAGGTTTTATCGAGTCCAACTTTCCCGAGTGACAATATAGGCCAGTCAATAGCGATGGGGGTGTCCGAAACACGTGGTGGACAAGGAGCATGTCCGAGTCGGCAAGGCTTGAACGCTAAAAACAAGAGTATTCACTTTTCAAAATCCATTCAAACCCAACAGGTTTTGTTCGGAGTTCGTCTATTCGTAAGAAAAACTAAACTGAAACACAAATACACAATTTCCTCGAATGTAACCGAAAAGTAAGAGTATTCATGAGCAAAATCCATACAAATCCGGAGTTCGTGTATTCCTACAAAAAGATAATTTTATACAGAAACACAAATACACAATTTCCTCGAAAGCCTTTGGGGGGGGAGGGGGGGGGAGGGGGGGGGGGTTGGGCTGCAAAAATCACCCACTATACAAAACCTACCAAATCCATGCGTACACAGGCCAAGGTGACGAACTGGTCCATGACCTTCTGGTAGCGAGTGAAGCTGACGGCCCTGGTCCCTGGCGAGAAGAACTGGCGCAGGTCCAGGGTGGACAGGTACTGCTTGGGGTGGAGCCGGGTACCGTAGCTCAGCGAGTCCAGCAGACGACTCCCCTCGTCACGGTCCATCAGGCAGTAGGACAGGTCCGCGGACCTCAGGCATGACTGCTTCTTCAGCAGGTTGCACAGAGATCGGACCACCTGCAAGTATGGACCCCTTCCATCTGTTAAGCCTGGTAATTAAGGGGCAAAGTTGACTTAACGGAGTATACTTCACTACGTTTTGCACTGAATTTCGGTCAAAAGAAATAATTACATCAATTTTAACGTATTTATAAGTAATAATAGACACATGAGTGCATGTATGTGGTTTTGAATATGAATGTGAAGGTGCGGGTATGCATGTGTGTTGCTTTGGATATGACATTGTGTGTGCAGATGAATTCTATGTGTTTATATGTTTTGAGAGTATTGTAATATCTGTGTATAGGGAGCCAAAGAAATTGTGTTTGCTTGTCTTACATTCGGATAAAAACAAGTTGTATTGAATTGAAATAAACTGTCTACTACAAACCTTGCCGCGATTGTGCGAGAAGAAGTGCCAACCCGAGAGAAAGTCTGCGCTGATGATGGTGATGGAGAGAAGCCTGACCCCGTGGCACTTGTTGAGCCTGTTAACGAAGGTCTCGAAGGCCTTGGCGATGACGGTGGCCGTGTTGATGTTGGGTCGACACAGCTCGATGGTGGCGTGTCTAACGTGCCAGCCTAACTGTGTCAGGAACTGACAGTACCGGTCTTGTCTCTCCAGGGCTTCGTAGCCTCTGTCACATTATTGAAGAGGTTGTTGACTTTGGTGTGGAAGGAAGGTTTAGGGGGATGGTTATGATTGTCTTGGTCGTTATTAAAGTTGTAGTACTTGCAGCAGCAGCTGTTATAGTAGTGGTAGTAGTGGTAGTAGTAATAGTAGTAGTAGTAACAGTAGTAATAGTAGTAACAGTAGTAGTAGTAGTAACAGTAGTAGTAGTAACAGTAGTAGTAGTAGTTGTTGTAGTAGTAGTAGTAGTAGTAGTAGTAGTAACAGTAGTAGTATAGTGGTGGTAGTAGTAGTGGTAGTAGTAGTAGTAGTAACAGTAGTAGTAGTAGTAGTAGTAGTAGTAGTAGTAGTAGTAGTAGTAGTAGTAGTAGTAGTAACAGTAGTAGTAGTAGTAGTAGTAGTAGTAGTAGTAGTAGTAGTAGTAGTAGTAGTAGTAGTAGTAACAGTAGTAGTAGTAGTAGTAGTAGTAGTAGTAGTAGTAGTAGTAGTAGTAGTAGTAACAGTAGTAGTATAGTAGTGGTAGTAGTAGTAGTAACAGTAGTAGTAGTAGTAGTATAAGGAGAAGTTGTTGTGGTGGTAATGGTCGTTGTTGTTTTTGTTTTGTTCTCGTTCTTTTTCTTGTCACTGGTGTTGCCATCAACGTAATTGTCGTTGCTGTTTCTATTTTGTTTTCAATTTTGCACCAGCAATAAGCATTAAACGCTCGCTCATATTTCATCACTATTGCAAAGCCAGATGTTTTGTTTTTGCCGTTCTCTTTTTGTAGTTGATGCTGTCATTGACCCCCCCCCCACCACCCCTTCTCTCTCTCTCTCTTTCTTCCCCCCCCCCCCCCCCCACCACACACACACCATGCATTGCTACTTTTCATCATCATTTCAACCCGTAGCTCTTTATTACACCAAAGTGGAGGTCGGAGAAGCACACACACACGCACACACACACACACACACACACACACACACATACACACACACATACCAACGCCCCCGCCCCACACCCACACCCACCTGAAGACAAAATGCCTCCTCCTCCAGAGAGAGGGGTTACGGAAGACACGCCTCCAGGCAGTGCAGGTGACAGAGGCGTTGCACCGATCCACATCATCCAAACACGCCAAAACCTTCACCAGCACCACCTGATGGCGCATTTCAAAGCACAACAATGGTGAATGCTCGTGTGATCGAGAAATAAAAAGACACCAAAAATACTGTACTCACAATTAAATCACCATATTCGACGTTTCGACCCCAGGGTCTTGCTCAGATTAAAATTGCCATTTAAAAGTTCTTGTAAAGGCCTTCCTGAACTGAGCCCGAAGTTGGCATTGCGAAGTCTTCATACCGAAAATTCAGTGTCAAAGCTGCGTGCAGCGAGCTTCGTAAAGAAGACTACGCGAGGTCTTTTGACCAAATATTTAGTTCCAAAGCTTTGTGCAAAGAGCTTCGTAAAGAAGACTTGGCGAGGTCTTTTTTCTTTCCTTAGGCCTAAAAAAAAATAGGTGTGGTTACGGTAACCCGACCTACCCTAATTTTTGGGGCCGACCCTATAACTTTTTATTACATTTGTCAAAAAAATACAACAAAAAAACCAAGTGAACGAGTGCAGAAAACGCAATGAAAGCGAAAGCGCCCGAGTCGCACACTTATTTCCCTGTCAAGTAGGTTTAATTTGTACACAGAAAAAAAAGTAAAAAAAAAAAAAGTGATTGCCTACCTTCCTACCTATTTTTTTTTGGCTATGTTACCGTAACCACACCTATTATTTTTTTTTTAGCCTTACCAAAAATTCAGTGTCAAAGCCTCGTGCAGCGAGCTTGGTAAAGTAGACCTCGCGAAGTCCACTTTGCTCAATCAAACCAGGCTTGACGAACGCCAACGTCTAAATACAGCCAAACAAAAGTATAACGACCACCCAAGGGACCGACTAAAAGTTTTCGTTATAAACCGGCTTTCGCTGTGGAAAGGTGAATTAAATCTAAATAGAATAAAAACTTGTCTGGAATCCTTGAGATGGTCGTTGTGCGCAGGAGGTCGCTTTCAAGAGGTGGGCGCAAGGGCAGGTTCGAATGTACAACAAATTTACTAAACATCTGTATCGCAGGGTATGGCTTGGGCGTCGGTCATCGG